>NC_056730.1:1120247750-1120257750 GCF_019279795.1 Protopterus annectens | reverse complement strand
TTTAAGAAAAAAAAAATACTTACTTTTCTTAAATAATGGCATTGTATAATGTCTTCTTGCTGCCCTTCCGCAGCTGTCTGGTATTCTGCGGCAGTTCTGATGTACTGCGCATGCGTATGCTTACGCAGTACATCATAGCTGTGGGTGGAAGCAATGGAAAAAGCAAGATCTCCGTTGCTTTTTACAAACTGTCTCGCTATGTTAAAGGAGTTTAACATAGCGAGACAGCTTTAAAAAAAGAAACGGAGAAAGGAAGATCTCCGTTACTTTTTTTAAAGCTGTCTCACTATGTTAAACTCCTTTAACATAGTGAGACAGTGTCTAAGCAGCAACGGAGATCTTGCGTTCTTCGTTGCTGTAAAAAAAAAAAGACTTATACTAATGGAAAAAGTCCGGGTGACCGGACATTTTTCCATTAGTATAAGTCAGATTTACAATGATCATGCTGACCAATCAGTGTGCACGTTTTGGAATATTAATGGGGCTCATTGTATAATTGTTCATAATTAATGAAATTATGGAAAATTTCATCATTTTCATAACCTTTAGCAATAACCTTTACCTGTTAATAACTGTAGCCATTTTTATTCCATGCTGACTTTTTTGGTGTACATGTCCAGCAAATCATGTCAACTTTTAAATGGCACCTTGGTCCATCATGTACAAACTTCTGTTTGTGAGACAGTAGGCTCAATAACAGAAGATTATTATTAACAGAGTAAACCTCAAAGAAATAGTTATGTCTGTGCCTGGGTTTGTCTTGCCCAAGTGTGTCTAGCAGCACTACCTACTGCTTGTGTAGGCCCCCTTGACATAACATTACCATGCACCATTATGCACCATTTTGTTTTATTAAAGTGAATATACAAAATATGTTTTCATCATCTCTTGCAAATATTCTTTATTAACTTAAACCTTGTACATGTCACAGTGATTTTACACTGAGGGAACTAACCACATCCTGTCATAATGCAGATGCCACCTTGCTTCCTAACCCACAACTTATTTTTTCATGAGATGTTAATGCCAGTGTTAAAATTTTAATCTTAATACATTGTACCTCAAATAGTTACATTTTTGTGGTGTTTCCCTTGTCCAAGTTTGTTTACTATCACTTGTTTTCTAACACCCACTGTTTGCATAGCCCCCTAATAACATGTCAAAATCACACTCCATTTATAGTTTTTAATGCAAATATGGGAAATTTCCATAATTTATATAACCTTCTGCAAACGCTCTTTAGTAACTCAACTCCTCTGCATCTCATATTGATGTTTTTTTTCTGTGGATACCTACCAGTTCCTATCAACTTGCAAGTACCATGTTGCTTCCTATTGCATGACTCACAATTCAAGAGACATTAGTCCACATATTGGAATAATAGTATTATTAAAACAGTGTGCATCAAATACATAATTATATATCAGATTGTGTTTCTCTTACTCAAGTGTGTTTAGTATATGTATTTTTTGAAAATTCAAAACAGCGTAACTAAAACTGGAAACTCTGAAAATAAGTGAACAACTGCCAAGGAAACCATTACACTGTTTTAGCTCTTTCATTCTATTTATTTGGTTAGAACTTCTTCAGAAAAACACAGTGTGATACAAAGTAACAGTTTTTAAAGGAACCGCTAAAAACCATGTGATAGTGGCAACAAATAAAAATGAGACAAACTAAATTAAATTTATAACTGCCATAAAAATCAACTAAGTTATATAATCTATATGCATATAAAAATACTTGTCAATTTTAAGTTAAAAAATTAATGTTTAAAACTGTTTTAAAAAAAGAAAAAGAAATAATCCGATGTCTTATGTATATAATACATTTCTTGCAATCTCTGTGCTAGTAAAAAGCACCTTTAATTTATGTGGTCGTTTAATCCAGGTTTTCAGTATGCTGCTAGCCTAATTTGCCATTTCACCTTGTGGCGTTCAAGCAAGATGTTGACATTGCCTTTAAATTCTTTGGAGTCCACCGTATCGAGAACAAAAAAGTTAAACTTTCTGAAATCTGAGCATGATAAGGAATGCTTGGCTAACGTATTATTAACACCCTTTTTTGCAGACAGCCAATGTATGCTTGTAAATGTGCCAGGAATGTTTTCTAAAAGTCTTGCCAATATAAAAGTAAGTGCATGTTTCACAGCTGGCTAAATACACTATGCCACATGAATTACAGTTATATCTATTTTTGGCAATAATAAGCCATGTATAAAAATACTTGGAAGAGTTATTAGTATATCTGCAGTTTTACATTTTCCCCATCAAATTTACCATAAGATGTTGCACTTCCTACAACCTGCTGTTTAACTCTTTCAAACATACTTCTCATATTGTAATGTTTTTTGTAAGTAAATAGAGGGACATTACCCAAGATGTTCTCCATTTCTTGATTATGCTGGATAATTTTCCAATTGTTTTGAATGATTTTTCGAATGGTTGACATATCTCTGGAAATGGACAGACGAAGGGCTCTACTAAACTGAACTTTCAAGGGTAAAAGTAAATGTTACAGAAGTGGCTGCAGATTCTGATTCAATATTAATATTGGTACTTTTCAAAACAGGCTTAGCCTTGCCCTTCCTTAGTTCAATGACTTCCTTAATGATGGTGTCTGAAAGGTTTTTTGGACATTCTCTTTGGAAAAACATACCTTTTAAACAAATACTCAGTCCTCACTGGTGAGCCTGCTTAACCTTACAAACTGTCCTTTGATTACTCCCCTCTACATATGAAAGGGACGCATGCTAGTTTGATGTAAATAATTATTGACAAAGGTGTTCATACTATGAATGTGGCTTTGGATTTCTTCTTTATGTTCATCAATAACTAAATGGATATCCAAATAGTTTGTAGCTCTGCCTATTCCACTAATAGTGAACTCCAAGAAATCAGTACTTGAATTTAAATATTCAAGGAAGATCTGGAACTCATTAATTGTACCATTCCAAATGAAAAACAAATCATCAATGAACCTCTTATAGAACAAGAATTTTTTGTATAATACATGTGTGATAATGTAAGTGTGTTCCAAAGCGACCATGACTAGATTTGCAAACATTGGAGCTACTCTGGCCTCCATAGCAACCTCACTTTTCTGTCTGTAGAATCTTCCATGAAATTCAAAAAAGTTGTTAATGTGAACAATATTCAACAGCTCACATAAAGTAATAATTGTAGTGTTCTCAAAGTTGGAATACTTAGTTAAGTAATCCCTAACTAACTTGATACCAGTCTGTTGACAGATACATGTATAAAAAGACACCACATCTATGGATACAAAGAAGCACTGGTTGTTTAGGTTGTGAAACTGGCTTAAAAGTTCTGATAAATGCCAGGAGTCCTTGAGGTAGAACTGTGACCTTTGTACTGTGGGATTCAGCATGTGATCTAAAATATGGAAATTGGCTCCATCTTATAAAAATCTGCCACAAAAATTGGTCTAAATGGAGGGTTGTTACAGTCTTGGTATATCTTTGGAATACCAAAGAAATGGGATGTTTATGATTGATCCAGCTTTAAATAACTGTAGGTCTCGGGATCAATCTGATATTGACATAGGTCAAAAAGGCTAACATCACCATTTTCAAAATGTATCTTGATAGTGTCAATCTGTACTACCTCATAACAAAAGTCATTGGATAACATATTATTAATGGATTCATTGTAAACTGATATATCCATGGCAACTATAGTGCTGCTATTATCTGCCTTCACGATAAGAATGTCTTTATTTTCATTCAGTTATTTCAAGGCAATTCTTTCAAATTTTGACAAACTATAATATTTTGTTTTTTTGACAATCCTTTTTCTTAATTCATTTTCACAGGTATTACTAAAAACTTGTAATGTTTGATGGAGATTGGGGTTGCAGGTGGTCCTAATAAAACACTTTTTATTTTTTACATCGCTGAAATGAGGAATGTCTTTGAGAAGATACTTGAGATTCAGTTTTCTAATAAACAGCTTTAAGTCAATAATGACTTCAGTTAAATTGGTGGTCTGTGTGGGAACATAACTAAAACCTTTGTTTAGGACTGAAATGTGGTTTATGTTTAAGGAAAGCTTACTTAATTTGATTATGTTATTATGGTAGCTCAGTTCCGCCTCTTCCCCCTTCCCCTCACCCTTCCCCTTCCTTTTTGTTTTGTTACCACTGAGGAGTCCTTGCATTTGCAAGGAGGTTCAGAGAAAAAGGAGCTGAGGACAAAATGGGAGGTAATTCATAGTCATAAGATCAATTTGGTTTTTGTTAATGTTGTTTATTTCAGTTAAATTAGCACTGACCATTTTGTCAATACCAGTGGTCCTAGTTGCCTGATGACTAGTTTTATTTAAATCAGGCTTTCTTTAAGTTGCAACATATGCTGTCCCTAAATGGTACACTTCTGCTTCTCTAAACAGTTCCTTCTGTTTCCTATTAATTGTTGTGGAAATGAGTCTACTTATTTTGGCACTAATTCCATAATACGCTCCACTGTTCTGTGCAAAATGAAGATCATTAATAACAGTCTCATTTAGTTTACAAATGTCGACTTCAAGTGCCTTAATCTTGTTAGAATAATCAGCAATTAATAGTTTCATCATTTCAAATCCTGTGTTATTAAACAATCGAACCAAATCATTACATAGTTTTTCACCAGGAAAAACACCATTTGGAAGTTTAGAGTAATGTAAGCCGAATGGTACCTGTTCCTTTCTAACACATTCCTGTAAGTAGTGCACTTCGTACTGCACAGTTTTTAGCTTGTAGATTATCTTTTCTAATGCAAAAAATGTTGTTTTACAGGAACTAGGTCTAGAATGGTGACCATTGCTGTTGTTTCCTAAATGAGAAGATCACATTGTCTCTGAATTACTAAAAGCATTTGAGACATCAGTAATGAGTTCTCTGATGTTAGTACTAGTATCTGCAACTGCAGCTGTTGGTGGATGAGGGCTGGTAACGTTTGCAATGTTCTGAGTACCATTGTGATGGGACCAGCTGTTTGTCTCAATCAAATTTCGTCTCAAGTTGTCTGTGCCTCTTGTACCACCTCTAAATCTTTCTAAAGACCTCAGACATTGGACGCAGTAGATGTAAGCCTTTGTGTTAATAAAATCAAATCCTCTCATACAGGATGGGTATATAAGTCCTAGTTAGCATCCAGAGCCATAGAAGGAGTATCCCCAAACAGGCAAGCCATTCCACTGAATTAAAACCGATGAAAATTCAAACAGTGTAAACTAAAACTGGATCATAGGATCATAGGGTCATAGGAGGTTACTAGGCTAATGGCCCTAGGGCCCTTACAAGCCTAGCCAAGTTCAACCTGTGTTCCCAAGGTTGTCTGGTTAAAGCAGGCACTAAAATCAGCACATATTGCTCCTGTCCAAGAGGGCCACAGTTGGAACTCCCATGGTGAATTTCCAGTTACTTATCCAATCGTCCAAACTACACTTTAATAGGGCCATTGAGGGGCTTTGTTTAACATGAATAGGAAGCTTGTTCCAAAGGTGGGGCAACCTCTGTGAGACAAATCTGTCTCTCCAGCAAGTTCTGTTGATGTCACCTAAAAGGTTAAGGTCGTTTGAGTGAGTGACCCGTGTTCCATTTGACTTGCGAATGTGCCGCATTTCCATTGAAGCTGGGTCAGAGATTGCTCTGTATGCAAGGCACAGGTCACAACTGAGCAGTCTGTATGACAAAGGGTAAAGTGACAATGATTTCAGTTTGTCCACATAAGACAGATCTTGAAGACGCTGAATTTTCTTTGTAAGGAACCTTTGTGGTCTCTCCAATTGCTGGGGACATCTGCACTCAGAACGAAGGGAAAACTACACGTGAAAAAAAAGGAAGATACCAAAGGGAGCATTGCACTCTTTTATTGGCTTGATATGGGAAGAGTTATAAGATCTTTTTTTCTGGAGATAGTGCCCTTACTTATGAGATGAGCAATATAAAATGCCCTTCTTACCTCTGTGGAAACATGGTGATCGAAGTTAAGGTTGCTGCCGACCTGTGTGCCCAGATCTCTCACCATTGACTGTGTGTTTAGGGTATCGTTATTGATGTGGTAGTTTGCAGGAACATCACCTTTGTTGAAGGGGATGATAATGCATTTTTTGCATTAAATTTAAGATCATGACTTTAGCACCAGTAATTAGTCTGAGTAAGACCTTCTTGCAGGACGTTGACATTACTAGGGATTTCAATGGTTGCTCGCAGTTTGCAGACATCAGCAGCCTGTACTTTGGAGAAGTACATTCCAAACAGTAGGGATCCCAAAACTGATCCCTGTGGAACACCACTAGTTACAGGTCTGCTGGAGGAGGTGGGGTCCCCTTTTTTGACCATATGAGTACTATCAGTGAGCCAGTTTGCAATCCACCTGACAATATATGGGTTGATACCCAGCTGGGTGAGTTTATCAATGATGCCTGAGTGGAAGATTGTGTCAAAAGCCTTGGCTAAGTCAAGGTAGGCTGTATGCACATATTTGCCTTGTCTAGGGCTTTGGTGACTGTCTTAAAGAAGTGCACCAAATTTAACAAGCATGATCTCCCCTTGACAAAGCCAGATTCAGTGGGTTCGAGCATTTGGAGATTCCCTATATTTCTGTTAATAAGGACCATGATGATTTGTTCCATGGCCATGCAGATAAGGCTGATCAGGCTAATGGGTCTATAGTTTCTGGGGTCTGTGGATGCACCCTCTTTGTGCACAGAGATGATGGGATGAAGCTAGTGCTTAGCCTGTGACTGAAAAGCATGTCCAATGGTGATGCTAATTCCTGTTTTAACCCATGTAGAACACAGCTCTGGATGTTGTCTGATCCCAAAGAGATTGTTTTTCTCCTTAAAGAGGCAATTTAAGACCTGTTCCTCAGAGATACTAGGTGGGGGACAGGTGTTAGGGATGATTTGGGGTATATGTGGCAGGGACAGGGGAGTACGTTTTCACTAAACCTGTCAGCCAGCAGGTTTGCTATATCAAAGGTTTTGTATATGTAGTGCCATTAACTATGAGTTCAGCACAAATCTGGGCCTTACCTTTGAGGTTATGGATGTAACGAAAGAACACCTTATGGTTGTCCTTAGGGAAGCTAATCTGGATTTATAGCTAGCTTTGGAGGACTTCACTAGGAGTCTTGTTTGCTTAAGTTAAGGAGGGAGTGTTACCAGTTTTGAGAGCATTCCTTCCTCCTCTCAGGCAGCAATTTCTTTCTCTTATTGTATAGTCTGCTAATGGCAGTTGTCCACTAGGCAGGTTTGTTTTTCCTTGAAGATTTTACTTTGGTTCTATCAGGTATGGCAGAGTCAATACAATTGTACAGGTTGTTGTATAAAGCATTGGTGTATAACTCAGCATAGGTGCCTGTTCCATCATTTGGGGGAGGGGCTATGAAGCTATTTATGCCATCACATAAGAGGTTGTAATTGGCAGTGGAGAAGTTTTTTAGTCTAGTTGTTGCTAAGGGGGAGACTCATGCTGTAGTTACTTCTAGCAAGACTGATTTGTGGTAGGATCTCACCGGGGATGGCCACACACTGGGGGTGGTACAGCAGTCCCCCATGTTGGTGAGCACCAGGTCCAGGATGTTTGAGCTCCTTGTGGTTGTGTCAACCAGCTGGTCCAGGTACTGGAGTTAATGAAGTCCATGAATCTTTGGGCAAGTGAGTTAGAACACGTAAAATTTACTTAGTCAATGGATGGGTAATTAGTCACCCAAAACCAGGGTGTTTGGTTGCATCTAGATTGACTGAAGTAGATCCAAGTAGGCTGAGTGGATGTCCTGATTCATGGAGGGTGGTCCTACAGCTGGCAGTGACCTGAAGAGAGGGTCTTACCTACAGTCAATTGCATCTGAAGTAATTCAAGGGAATTGTGCTGTTTGACCAATCTAGAGGTGTGTTTATCTTTAATGAATATTGATAAACCACCTCCTTTAGTTCTCACACCTTTGGTTTGTGGTCTGAACATGTAGAAGGAAATGTAACCTGGTATAACCAGGGTGCTCTCCGCAGCCTTAAACAAGGTGTCAGTGACTGCACAAATGTCAGCATCTTCCAAGGTGAGGACTGCTCCCAGTGAGTGCAGTTTCTGGTTTAGACTCCTAGCATTTAGCAGCATAACCTTGAGGTTGTTTTTAAAGGGTATTTTTACATCGGGAATTTTATTCTTGTGACATTAACTAAAAAAGGTACTATGGGGTGGCAAGCACCTTAGCCAGTAACCAAAATGCCAGGGTTGACAGATGAAGACCATCTGTGCCAAAGCATCGAGGTCTGTCGACCATGTCATCCCAAACTGACAGATACTGGATCCCCTTTGAATGACATCAGAAACTAAGCCAATTGTTGAAGTCAATCATTTTTTGTATTGAAGTATTGTCCTAGGCAAAGGTAAAATGCTGCTTAAGGCTAGGGACATACTTGCCTGAGACACTTAATCAGAGAACTCAGTCATGTCTCTTCATATAGTCCACTGAGGTATGTCTAGTCATTCACACCAACATGGACTATGACAGAGTCATAACATGTAGTTTTTGCTAAGGGGAAGTCTTGTGCTAGTTACTTCTAGTGAGTCATAACAGTGCCCATTGTTGAGAGACTTGAGTGCGTGTGTGAATTGGCAGACCCTGGCAGCTGACAGACAGTTGACTGTGTCTGTTTCCTTATCCAACCTGGTGAGAGGGACATCTGTGTGTCTCACAACTGAGTTGCCTATGAGTAAGATGTTTGTTTTTGTGTTATACCTTAGAGGCTTGACTGGTGAGACACTGGTGTGTGATATATTATGTGTACTATGTCCTGTAGAGAATTTATTATTTGAATCGTGCTTGTTTGTGTTTGGGAGGTCTCTGATGTTTAGGTAAGCTTCAGGTAAGGACCTCCGCATATGTAGGTTTATGTGTTGGTTTGGTAGGTGCAGGAGGTTAGGTGTGCATGCTGACAACCTGCTTAGTATCAGATGAACTGACTGATGAGTGAGGCAGTCTGGATTCTAGGTTCTTGATAAAAATGCATCTCTTACATAATGAATTAATGTGGACTAGAAGAAGTGCATTGTCAGTATACATGAGGCAATTACTGCATTGTCTCCGGATGCCCATGTCGACCAGGCTGGCTAGAGAAACTGTGGGAAATTGTCTATCCATAGTGCTAGGTAAGTTGACATGGTCAGAAAACAGGAAAAGGACAGGAAGAACCAGGTAAAGTAGAGGACAGGAGACGTGGACAAAAAATATGAAGGGCTAGTAGGTAGGATATCTGCTGCTATTTGAGGAGCTTCATTGAATGCATCACCTGTCAGTGAGGAACAATCAGGAGAACTCACCGATGGAGCTCCAGCAGAGTACTAAGGGAAAATTTGCAAGCAGAAGTGTTTGCATCTATCACCCCAGAAGATGTCCAACACTGCTCGGCAGTGCGCAAAGAGCAAATAAGCACAAACCCATGCAAATGTGGTGCTTATTTAGTAAACGAGAGAAAACTGATTTAATCAAATTAACTGATAAAAAAGCTTAAAACTGAGCCCTGTTCCAGCAACCTTCAATCAGATGAAGCCTAACTGTAAATTCCTACCACTAGGGTGCAGGGGAACCCTCTCCAACAAAAGATGGCCTGGTTTAGTGCTCAAGTTATACAAACAGAACTAGATTCTGCAGGTCTGACTCTAGTCTATGTCACACCAAACAAAGTCCAACAATTTCAGAAAAAAAAACAGTTCAAATAAGTAGTGGTATGGTAAAAATGCAGTTCAAAAGTGCAATATACAGTGAAAAAATTTACTTAAGTTTTGCAGAGATAAACAGATGCCTTGAATTGATCAGATAAATAAAGCAGAGCAGTAGTTGGTAATCAAACTCTCTGGAGCTTTGCTAAAACAAGCACAAACCCATGCAAACATGGTATTTATGTAGCAAATGACAGCAAACTGATTTAAACAAATTAACCAATAAAAAAGCTGAAAACTGAGCCCTGTTCCAGCAAGCTTCAATCAGATGAGTTCT
>NC_056730.1:1120087750-1120242750 GCF_019279795.1 Protopterus annectens | reverse complement strand
GGAAAAATAAGAAAAAAAACATGCATTGTATATCGGGTTTTGATACATAAACTTTCTTATGATATTAATTACAGTAGTAATATAGGAGGAATTAATATTTAGATTTACATTGTTAAAAAAAGTAATTTTGCAATAACCAAAACAGGGAATTGCTTAAAAATAAACAAGAATTTGGGAATTTGGGATAATTTATTTGAGAACATAGGCTATGCTGGAAATCCTTCCATTTAGCATGATAAGAATTATTAATCCAAAGGGCAAATGTCTGACTAATAAGAGGACAGAGAATACAGTTTTAGATCTCGCAGACCAATATCCTCTAGAGACCAATCTTGTGTGTGATGATTTCAAGCTATCCTAGGTTTATTAGGGTGCCATGAAAGCTTTAAAATTAAGGAATTAAATTATTTTATACAACTTTCATGGGGAGGAACAGATAATGATTGAACACAATATACATTTTTGGAAAGATAAGCATTTTAATCAATAGGGGTCTGTCATTCATTGTAAAAAGGAAATTATTCCATTTATTTGAAAGGTGATTTATAGAATTCAAACTACTGTCAAAATTTATAGATATTATTATATTGATATTATCCATAATAGTTATACCTAAATAATTTAATTTGTTGTATATACTTATTAAATTTATTATCTATAGTATTAAAATGATAGTTTATTTTTAGGATTTTTGTTTTATTATCATTAAAGAAAAGGCCAGTTTTTTTCTGAAAGGATTCTATGAGTTTGAAAAGGACAGATAGTGGGTTATTACAGTCCTTCAGGATCAATAAAACACCAATTGCAAATAATTGGATTTTATATGTTAAATTATTACCTAAACGAAATGCCTTGCTATGTGGTGAAGATCTAATCAGATTAGCAAAAAGCTTGATAACCAACATAAAAAGTAAAGGGGAAAGATGACATACTTGTTTAATTCCTTTTAGAATATTAATTGATTTTTGAGGTATAAGAACCTTTCTTTACATATGCATACAAATTCTCATAAAGGAATTTAATAAGATGAATGAAATTACTAGAAAAGTTACTCTGTTCTAAAACTAAAGTGAGATAATTCCAATTTACTGAAACAAAGGCTCTGCCAATGTCCAAGCTTACTTATGTTAACTTTTCTTTTGTATTATTTGCTAAATCAACTAAAGTTAATATCCTTTAAATATTATCATAAGAATTCCTATTTGAAATGAAACCAGTATGATCATCATTAATTATTGATGGAAGAAATTGTTTTAGCCTGTTAACATGTGTAGACATAAATAGTTTATAGTGTACATTTAATAAAGAAATAGGTCTATAGGAAGATCATTTAGCTGAATCATTATCTGAATTTAAAATTGTATATCTCCAGGGGGGCACTTATTAGTTCTTTGGTTAACTTAAAAACTTTAAGTAGTGTGGCTAATATATAATTTTGCAATAATTTGTAAAGTTCTGGAATAATACCATTATTGCCTGGAACCTTATTTGGTTTTAATTTATTAATTTGAGCTTTTAATTCAGAATGTGAAATAGGTTTTTCAATTAAAAGAAACAGTAAAAAACACAGCACAGGCGAGGTACTCAGAGACATATACTTGTTTAATAAAAATGCTGGTAAATTAAAAATAAACCACAGTATCAAAAAATGTAGTAAACAACAAATATGTGTTAACTATTTTCTTTTGTAAGTCAGTTAATTCCATATCCCACTGTTGTTTCTTAAAAGAATACCATGAAATAATTTTATCATATAAATATGCTTTTAATGCATCCCAAATATAAATCTCAGAGATATCATTCATATACCTACCTAGTCTTCCTTCCCTTTATGTACCCTCAAAAGGACCATACTTAGTACCTCATTACACCTCTTTCTCCAATGTGTCTACTATGCATTTGCATAATTTTATACAAACAAAAAATGTTTATTGTTGACCTATTGAACTATATCAATGTAAAATTGTTACTTAGCTTCTTTTTAATGCAACGTTAACTTTATGCATGTGACCCAACATATGTGAATCATTTTGCTATAACTGCTATTATATCAATATTGTTTAAAATTGTACTTGTTTTAAAATGTACTACTGGAGCTTTTCTCCTCGGGTCTCCACTGAAAATGGGCCACAAGCCCAGTTGGACAAACCCGGTTAACAAATGTCAATAAATAAATAAATAAAATAAATATAATTCATTTCAAGAAAAGTTTGCACTTTCTTATTGAAAAATTCCTTGAAATCTTTTAAATTAGTTATGTAGGCAGGGATATGTTTTATAGGAATATTATTGTTACTTTTAAAGATAACATCAAAAGTTATGGCACTGTGGTCAGAAAGTGGGCAGGATATCACTGTTACCTTATCTAAACCATTGACTGAATCATTTGAAATAAGAGCTCTATCAATCCTAACCTGAGATCAATTTCTATGAGAACAATTAATAAAGAATAAAGAAGAGAACTTGGGTCTAAGAAAACAAATATATCTATAATATTTATTAAATCCATAAATTTTAGTAATTCTTTAGCTGGTGCAGTAATGTTCCTTTTTTAATAGCTTTGATATCCTCTTCTTTTAAGATGCAGTTAAAATCACTAGCTAATATAATGCTATCCCCTGAGGTCTGAACAATCAGATTTAATTGCTGTCTAATAGTCCTAATCCCTATTCTAGGAATCTGATATAAATTGATAAGGGAATATAATTTTCTGTTACTTTCCAGTGTTATTGAGCAAATTAGCCTGTTATCATCCTTGTAAGAACTAATGATCTTAGGCACAGGTAAAGTGTTGCTCCATAGAATGGCTATTCCTCTTTTTTCTGATTTTAATGAGAACTATTTAACACTGTGTATAATTTAGTATTAAGCCAATCTAGGTCATTTGGTAGTAAATGGGTCTCTTTAAGAAATATAATCTGAGCATTAAATAGCTTTATTATTTTTTTTAACTCATCTTTTAAAACCATTATTTAAACCATTAATGTTCAAATAAATGCATTTTATTTAAGGCATAAGCAATATGTCATATAACTAAAAAAAAATATCATAACTGCTATGTGGAAGTTACACTTTAGAATCCTATTGCAAACCATGAAAAGTATAAATAGCATTATAACAGGCTTACAATCTAGAGTATTCAGTTTGTAGATAAAACTAATAGCAATAGATGCCCAGAAAGAAAATATAAATTTCATTAATATTAAACATAAGATTAAACTACCATTGACTCACTCCATGGAGTCTGAAACTCCTTGTTTGTACAGCTTTGATAACAAACAAACCCACTCATCAAACAGGGAAAACTACAAAAGAACAACCTCTGCTATTAAGGAATAGTTGGTAATATTAAATGACAATGTAGACAAGAGAAAAAAAAAAACAGCCCTAACTGCAAAGACTAAAAACTTGAAAAAACTGTAAGACTCAGAGAAAAATCAGTTTATAATAAAAATCATAATATTACTTTTAATATTATAAAACTAGAGTTATTATCCCAGAAAAAATACCCCTAAATCTAAACAGTCATAAATAACCCTAAATCTAAATAGTCATAAGTACAATACTTAAGGAATGCAAGGTGAAAATAGGAACATGAAATAGAGATCAATAAGTAGTTATTCATAAAAAAGAAACTCAGGATATCTACGGATTAAATTATGACATCCACCAGGAATGCCAGGCTGGAATACAAAGAATATGCTTTAAATTTAAAAAAATGCAATTTCTGTGGGTCTGAGAATCCATTGTACCAATATTTCTTTTCAAGTAATACCCAACCACTAAACATAAGGATCTCATGTTATTATAAAGAACAACCTCTAGATTGTGTCAGGAGTGATATAAAATTGAAAAACCATATGAGGCTTAATGTAGACTAACAATCATCCAGTCAGAAATATACATAAAAATCTAATATGATGATCAGTTACTTTCTGGCTTTATAGCACTTCAATTCAGACCATTAACCTATAAAGCCACCACTAACTAAATTATCTTTGAAGCAAGTATATGCACCAAATCTGTTACTATATAGAGCAAGTGAAGGTTTTAACTTATAGAAGAAGTGAAGGTTTTAACTTATAAAGGTACATATCTACACACAATCAGAAGCTACTGAGACTCAATGGCAAAGCACCCCCAATTGTACATCACATTCCCACACCACTCCTCCCCTGCTGTGCATGTTTAAATATTTACATAATTATGTAATTAGAAATCACACATTAGATAAAAAGGTTTCAGTAATAAGAACTGTCAGTCACCTCAGTAAAGCTTTGCAAGGAATCAAAAAAAAAAAATATATATATATATATATATATATATATATATATATATATATATATATATATATGTATGTGTAACTACTCTAATATACTTCTTGTAACATAATGTCAGATGAAGCACGATAAATTCTGATCAAGTGTTAGGCTCACCAGTAGGAAAGGCATCACTGTGACACAAAAGCAGAAATCTGCCCCTGTTTATTAAAGCCTGAGCCACACATTACCCATAATGTCTCCACAATACAGATATAACTAACTTTTATCTATCCAATATCAGTCTGGAAAGCACTATATAAACAATGAATTTGTCACTTTAAAAATGAAAATGGTGAAACACACCAAAGTAGCCAAAGCAGTTCTTATTCTCCATCACCATATCTTTTATCAGCCAGAAAATCAAGAGAGAATGCCCCATCCCTGAGCTTCCAAGATCAGACTTACTCAAACACAATTTTCTTCTATCAAAACAGGTTCACAAATAAAGATTGCAAAGCTAAATTTTTGCAAAAGATAAGACCAGCCCAGAACAAAAATGATTAAGCCCACCCCTTGCCAGTGACTGACACTCAGCTAGAACATCACATGCACTTGGTGGAAAACTTCAAAAACAGAATCCTGACAGAAACACCAAATCCCTTCCAGATGTCTTACAGAGTTTGCACACCAACACTATCAGCCACACCAAGAAATCCAACAAAGCAAAATGTTCACAAAACATATCACTCACACACTGACCTTCATCGTCCACTCAAGCTATGTAAAACACACAAAACAAATACATTTTAAACATAAAAGCACATTCAGCAATACGATGGTCATAGCAGAAACCCCGATCCATTGAAGATACAGCAAACACAAATCCTCACACCTAGCCCATCAAATCTCCATATGCTCTATGCCAGAAACAGTGATTAACAGCATACAGCAAATCCGTAAGATCACCTCTGCACCCAGACCACAAATGTAGCTGCAGCAAATGAAAGCCATCAAATCCAACATCCAAAATGATCTCAAAACAAACCAATACCACACAGCATAGCAACAAGACTGGCACCCCATTTCTGACCACAGACACTTAGAAGCCTCCGATAGACACCAAAAGCATAACAAGGAAGAACAAGGAAAGGTAAAGAAAAGCACCAAAAACTATAATGGCACAGACAGCATGGAGAGATGCAATACACACAAAATAGAAACAGATTAACACTACACTGTGCAGCATAGAACCATTAAATGAAAATAAAATATTAATAATCTAAAATAAAAAAATATCTATTTACCTGTCAAAAGGAAAGCACGGCTCTTATAAATGTAAAGCAATATTAATATTTTAGAAGAAGGCATAGTGTAAGAGTTTTAATCACAAATATACCTATTTACTAGTTTGTATAAGTGAACTATCCTAAAAATAATGAAGAGGATATAGCTAAATGGTACTAAATTATCATATAAAAAAGCAATATGACTAATATGTGAAAAGAACATTAATATTTTACCTTACTGCAGGAGGATTCGGATTTCCCTTTGCAATATTGGCAAAATTATCACACAAATCTATGAGAATATAGAATTAAATGTATGAAAAGCTGAAAAAAAGAAAGTGAAGATTAATATATCAATTATAACTAAAGAAAATGTTATTTGTCCTTTAGTTTCTTCTTTTTATCATTAGTCTTCCACCCATTTTTCTCAGCTTGTCTTTTAAGAGAAGAACCAGTCCAATCCATTTCTTAATTTTGTTCAAGAATGTTATTGGATTTTAAAAAGGAGAAAGCTGCATCCAGATCTTCAAAAACTTCATTTCATCAAAAAGAAAAAAAAAACTTTAGCAGGAAATAATAAATGGACTCTAATTTTTTTTTTCTTTAGTTCTTTAATTAGGGGGAGAAAACTGTAGTTGCATAGTTATTGTCAAAATGAATAATCCTGTCATCAGTTTTAACAGAAGTCTTAGTCCAGACAGTTTTGAGAATGAATTCATTGTCCTGTGAGGAATTGTGGATCTTGAAGATGATTTATTTTTAAAGAAGAGGTAGAAGAGAGGGACTGGTGTGCTGTCTCAGTGCTGAAAGAATTTGCCTCAGGTAAGTAGAATACCTTAGGAAGCCAGGATGTTAAAATATTTGTCATACTGTAACCTTATATTTTCTCAGGAAGACCAAATATTTTGATATTAATTCTGCATGACCTATTTTCATGGTCACCAACTTTATTGAGAAGAGCTGTATTTTGTTTTAATGGGGATTTTATGTTGTGTTCATCTTCCATCAATCTTCCTTCTACATCATCCAGTGAGTCCTCTATGCCAGAAATCCAGGCTTTTACTTGTAAAGCTTCCTGTATTTGATCCATTTTCTTAGTTCATTTTTCTTTGAAATGATCCAGTTCAGTGTCTATTCTATCTTCAGTGACAATTCCTAGATATTATTGAGAGGAGACTGCATTTCTTTTTAAATGAAGAGTCCTAAGAGCTGGTTTTAAGATGGCTCATTTCAAAGTTATTAGTAGACAAAGTTTCCAGTAATATATTTGACAGGAAAAATTAAAGATATCAAAAAAATCTTGATACTATCTTAGATAGTGATTAAAAGTATCAGAATCTTTGAAAATACAGCTTGTAAGATAGTTTTATTTTTAAAATTCCAGTCAGAGAAATATAAAAATAGCTTAGCATGAAAATTCTGCTGCTACCCTGTCAGCATCCTAGCTACACCCCAAAGTTCTGGTACCCTTGATAAGTGTAAGCAAGGACTTAGGAGAGGAAACATTTACAACCAGGGGCCTGGGAGATGAACCATTTACAAGCTGCCTGTATCCATAGACCAGACATAGGTACCAAACCAGGGATAAATCCCTGTCTTCCATCTAATTGTCCAAGTTACACTTGCATTGGGTTAGGGAAGAAATCTGCTTCACAAGGATGGGGAGCCTGTTCCAGAGATGGGGTAGTCTTTGGGATACATGTCTGTCTCTCCAGCAGGTCCAATTTATATCACAAGCATGGTTTAACTCTTTAGAATAGGTAATTCTAGTGTTGTTTATTTTATGGATATGCAGGAGGTCCATCAGGGTGGGGTCTGACAAAACCTATATGCCAGGCATAGATATCTCAACAGCATGTAGGAGACAGAATACAGAGATAAGGTTTGGGGGCAATCTGCATAGGACTTGTTACTTAAGCCCTGTATTCTTTTAGTGAGGAACCACCGTGGATGTTCCAGTTGTTGGATGTACCTGGCTAGGTTCATACTAAAGAGGGCACTGTACTCAATGATATTTATTTATTTATTATTTATTTATCTGTCTTTGTTTACCAGGAAAGTCTAACTGGGTAACACCCATTTTCAGAGGATACCTGGGAAGAAAAGCTCCATTTGCTTTCATTGCATTATAATAAGTTCCAGTTAAACACAGAGTAGTCACATTTCTATTTACATTTATACACAAACAGTACTTACATTTATACATTCTAAGATTTTACAGAAGTGAGGTTACTAAAGAGAAAGGGTCTATATTAGTTGATCAAATGTTTAGTTAATCGAATAACTAAACATCGGTCACTAATAATCGAACACACAAAACTGCAGTCATTGCAAAAGTCATTTGGCCATTGCACGGAGTTTGCCCGTTCTTCAATGTGGAGCAATCTCGGAGTTGGTATATTTAGTTTGGGGGGTGGGGGCACAGCCTCCCATATTAAGGGTGTGGGGGTGAAGTCCTCCACTTCATTTGTGTCTATTTATTTATTTTTTTCATTGGGCAACGGCATTGTTTCTCTGAGTGGAAACTGCCGTTCGATGTTTTGTGTATTCAATTATTAGTGATCAACATTTAATTATTCTCTTAACTAAACATTCGATCATCTGATATAGACGCAAGAGAAAGCCCACGTGATCTTACTGAATAGTGCAAGCAGCAGTTATATATTTACAAAAATTGTTTTGTCATTTCAGTGACAGATTGGGAGTATTCTGTTTAAGGAGAATATTTGGAGAGTATCATATGATGCACACAAAGTCTTAACTTTGTGATAGGTCTGATGAATGCTGAAAACAGTGGAACAATGACTTCTTTGACCTAGATTCCATATCTTTGTTTATAAGTTGCATGACACAGAATGATTTCCTCACTGCTGTAGACATGTAATGGTTGAAGGTTAGACTACTGTCTATGTTTGTGGCCAAGTCCCTGACTACTGGGTCAACTCTTAGTGGTGTGTTGTCAACATGATAGTTACTAGGGGTGAATGACTTCCCAAAGGATACTATTATGCATTTCTTGTCATTTAGTTTTAGTCCACAGTTCTGTCACAGGTTATTTGTGTACGTCAGCCCTTCTTGTAAACATTAATGTCAGTGGGGGATTCTAGAACTGCTCCTAATCTGCAATAATTTGCAAATTTAGTCAGCCAGAGGCTCTTGACATTGTCTTTGACTTCAGAGAAGTAAATGACAAAAAGGAGCAGTCTTGGGACAGATCCTTGAGGGACTCCACTTGTGACTGGCTTCTTTGTAGACGTGGACTCCCCAGTTCTAACTTCCTGGGTCCTGTCTGTGAGCCAGCTGGCTATCCACTGGGTGATATAAAGGATTATACCTAACTTCTTAAGTTTGTGAGCAATGTAAACCATAGCTAAAAATGAGATTAAGTGTTGTCTTGGTACTGATACTGTGAGGAAAGGGATTTTAGTAACTTAAAGGATTAGGGGCAAGAATAGGGTTATGCTGTGGGTTAGCACACATGAAGCCCCCCTGTACCATCCTATACATGTGTGCTAATCCTAACCATAACCCTATCCCCTGCTCCTAACCTTAACCCTAAACATTACATTATTAAAAGCCCTTTCACTAAAAGTACCGCTACTCAAGACAAAAATATACAGAATGCAGACAGCAGAAAACATGCACAACACTGACTCTATTCCCCTTACCTCACCCTTAATCTAAACCTAACCCATGAACACTTGCATAACATAGTCTTGCACATCTTCATAACCATCACTTTTTCATTCAAATATTAATTTTCCTGCACACTCCTGCTTACCTACACTATGTAAAACTAAATTCAGCCATATGTGATTCATACAAATGAACATTCATTCATTGTGCATCTCTTTTTACACCAATAAAAACTTTTGAATCAATTGTGATTCTACTTTTCTTTCCTAAAACCTTAACTCACAGCCATACACATACAGATGCACACACACACACACACACACACACACACACACGCACACACACGCACACACAATATTGCCCTCAGTGAACTATACCTGATGGTCACAGACATGCTATTTTGAGTGCCTGATAGCTTTTCTTCAGTGATTAAAACTAATAATCAAGGAAATGTGTATTTTTAAATACTATAGACTACTAAAATATGTACAAAAATGATTTGTGACACCAAACAATTATTGCAAAGTAATTTCATAAAGCAGGATAGTATTACTTAAGAAAATAAGGCATTCCATCTACTAAGAATGTGATAAACAACTAAAGGTCAAGTACATTAGTTCAGAGAACCACAGTGTCTGTCCAGACTAAAGACATATGCCTCAGAAAAGTAAGCTGAAATATATCCTGTGAACAGTCAATGCTGATGATCCTTATGGTTCTTTCTTATGCCAAGTCAAAAATGCAGAAAAGGGATGAGTGCATTGTAAGTGCTTATTTCTGCACATATAGAATGTGCACTGACTGGATGTACCAGCTAGTAAATGACCCAGCAAATAAAATACAAAATAAACTTCAGCTCTGGACTCTGAATACTTAATAATCTTTTACTGTGAATGTTCTTTTGATCAAATAGAATATACATGTTGCAACAGGTCCATTTAAACTGAACATATTTTCAAATATTTTCTTTTCAGATATCAATATTTTCATCTATTATAAGTTTTGATAGCGCATGTAGTATAAGTGCATAGACCTGCATTTTAAGAAAAAAAATAGATGAGGGGATGTGGCCAAGATGGTGAACAGTTAACAGCATTGTTGTTAGCTCTACTTCATTTCAACATCTCTGACAGGATTTTTACTAAAAAACTCAAATACAATGTTTTAAAACTTGATAGATTTATAGTTAAACAACTGCTGAAAGATTTACTACAAAAAATAACAAGTTTGAAACTCTTTTATTTGCTTTTTCCTGTCAAGAAAACTAAAAAGAAGTATTTATCTTAGAATGAGCCACTCTAAGCCCAATGTACAGGACAGTACAATGAAAAAAGACAGACAGGCTATACTAAGTAACATCAATGAGTTATCTGTAAATATAGATAAATTAGAAAGCAAAATGGTCAATTTTAAAGAGGAATGTAAAAAGTAAGTTAAAGTGCTGAGTAAATCTCTTAAACAACAATGATCACAAATCTTGAGTATAGAAGAGGCAATGTCTAATTTTGATGGAAGATTACTTGAAAACGTGAATTGTTTCTTCTGAAACAAAACAACTTATTCCAGGAAAAAACAGAAGACTTAGATCAGATCTAGAAGGAATAACATCAAGATTTACAGAATTCTTGAAAAAGAAGTGAGAGACAGTATGATTCAATTCCTTAATACCTGGCTTCCTAAAACTTTGTACCTGCCTGAGGCTTTTTCCTTTGACATTAAAAGGGCACATAGATCACATTCCAAATCATCTTTAAAAAACTCCTTCACCAAGTAAGTGATTGTAAGATTTTTTTCAAGTCAAGATAAGGATTTAGTCTTAAAAGTTGCATGGACTAATGATCCAGTTAAAATTAAAGAAAATACAAGATTTAATAACTATTCAATATTAGTGATGTCAAAGTGAAAAGGATTCACTTTCCAGAAGGAAAGAAGATTTTAACACATTGGAAAATGCAATGGACTTTATACAGAAAAATAAAATCATAGAAAAAGAAAAAGCAAAAGAAATGGACTGGAATATGTGAACTTCTTTGAAGAGAAATGCAACAAGAGATGGTTGGTTAATAAAAGACAAAAACAGTAAAAAACCTGAAGGACAAATGAAAATCAATGTAGTTCATGGTTATGAATTCTTATTAATTTAAAGAAGTGCTTGAATACTGAACAGGTGCCGAATATTACTTTTTACAAGGTAAACCATTTCAGTCATTTTTGAAAGGGTTTGAGGGATTGACGTGTAATTCACTTGGAAGCATTTTTATGTGAATTATAACTGGTGGACTGTTAATTTTCAAGCCCTTATCATGAAAACCAGCTTGAAACAAATTAGAGTAATGAGCACTTTTGTAATGTTGCCAGAGTTCTGAAAATTCTAAGAACTGCCCAGGTTCCTTCTTCCTGTTTAAAAGTGAATAATCATACTATTTTGACTCATATTAGAAAATAAGCAAAAGACATTGAATTGCATTCTAAACCACCGTCAGTTATTGCATAGTTCTGAATGCTTGAAACTGATAGTTTACTTGACATGCAATAGCGCCCAGGAAAGCTATGCTATGCTGTAAACAAAAATTTAAATGAAAAAGGTTTCTAACATATATAAAATGTATTATCGAAATGTTATCAAATAATTAGAGTAGCATTCACACATTTACAAGTTAAACCTGGATCACACATAACTGGCATTCTTTTAATGCAAGTTTATATGCTATGTCTCCTTTAAAAAAATGACAGTCTGCTTTATTTTAAACATTTCATACATGTAGTGCTTACTAAATCATTAAATGTTATTTATTTAAATACAATAGCTTTTTAGTGGTTAACATACTTTGAAATGCCCTTTTTTGTTTTTTTTTAGTGGTTTGGAAGCAGTTGAGGGATTATTTAATGTAGAGGTGGCTTGGATTCACTTGTAAACATTTTTGTGTGAATTGTAGCTGAGACACTGTTTATTTGCAAGCTTTTGTCATGAGGACCAGCTTGAAGCAGCTTAATTACAGTCATGAGCACTTTTGTGATGCTGTGGGAATTCTGAATATTTTAAGAACTGTCCAGGTTACTTTTTCCCATCTAAAAGTAAATATTCATAATATTCTGAATCATATGCTAAGATGTTAATGAATACACATTAGATGATAAGTAAAATACAGTGAATTACATTCTAAAACACTGCCAGTTATTAAATAGTGCTGAATGCTTGCAGCATACCAAAAGGATAGTATGTATGCTAGCCTATAGAAAGACACTTCTGATAAAAAAATATAATTAAAACCTGATTAAAACCTGAGCTTTGGCTGGCTAAGATCTAGCTGTATTTAACTGGATGTATAAGAGAATTTAAGTACCTTTTATCTGCACTTTTTCAAATAATACAGCATTTTAATTGATTTATTTGTGTTGCATTGAATATTAACTGAACTGGGAGTTTTGACTCTGTTTTTTCAGTTAGTGCTAGCTAGATTTTATTGCCTGTTAGAATTCCTGCATAGACAGTAATTGCAGTTGGGGTAGTCTCATTCATTGATATTCTGTTACTGCCTATTTAAGTGGTACATTTTGGAATATTTTCTGCTTAAAACCTAAGCTTTGGCCGGCTAAGATCTAGCTGTATTCAAATGGATGTATAAGAGAATTTAAGTACCTTTTATCTGCACTTTTTTCAAATAATACAGCATTTTAATTGATTTATTTGTGTTGCATTGAATATTAACTGAAATGGAAGTTTGGACTCTGTTTTTCAGTTAGTGCTAGCTAGATTTTATTGCCTATTAGAATTCCTGCATAGACAGTAATTGCAGTCGGGGGTAGTCTCATTCATTGATATTCTGTTACTGCCTGTTTAAGTGGTACATTTTGGACTATTTTCTGCTTAAAACCTGAGCTTTGGCCGTCTAAGATCTAGCTGTATTCAGCTGGATGTATAAGAGAATTTAAGTACCTTTTATCTGCACTTTTTTCAAATAATACAGCATTTTAATTGATGTATTTGTGTTGCATTGAATATTAACTGAACTGAAAGTTATGACTCTTTTTGCAGTTAGTTCCCCACCCATCCTCCGTGGTTTTGTTTTGGTGTCAATTTTGGTGGCTTTGAAACTGCCCGCCCCTCTTGTAAATTTGTGTTTGGATACTCCTTCTGGGCCCATCTCATTTGCTCACCCAACTGAGTGCAGTGAGATCATATTCTGATTTCAGGCACTCCTACCGTGTACAAAAAGAGCATCTGGGAAAGAAAAGAAAATTTAAGCTTGTTTTCTGCCTTTCCTGTGGTCTAGACTGTTTGTAGGCTGCTGAACCCCCAAGCCTTTCTGTGTTGGAGGGAAGCCTTCTAGCTTAGTTTTGTTTCTTAGAACTAGCCAGTTTTCTAATTTCAGCACTCAAATCTGTTTCTTTGAACTCAGCACTTGTTCAGAACTCGTTGTAAGCACTAAATAATTTGCAAATTACCACAGCACTCAGCTTTCCTCACTTGTCTAGGGGAAAGCAGTTTTTAGTACGTAATAAATAAGCACCTATCCAGACATGTCTAAATGATCGCTCACAGTGATTTCTCCTGTCTATCTGATGACTCTGGGCATCTGGGGGCAATGCAGCAATTGCCTCATGTACACAGACAACCCTCTCCTCCTACCAACCAACACTACAACCTGTGAGAGATGCACTTATATAGCCAAACAGGAAGCAAAGTTCTCTTCACCCAAGACTGGACTAGACAGTCAAGAGGAGAAGGTAAACACTTGCACCACACCACACTCATCCCATAGTCCCTCAAAACCTACACCACCAAAACACACACATAGAAACACAAAACATACACACCTACATTCACAGAGGCTCTCAATAAAAACCTGCCCAAGCATCAGGGACCTCCAAACCAGAAACACAAGCAAACTCCATCTCCCCAACACAACCCAAATGACACATAGCCCACAAACTCAGTGTGCCACTCAACCACAGCCCATAAGGCATAACAACGTATCCAACACTCTAGTCATAGGTGACTCCATAGTCAGGCACACTGATGTTCCACTCACCAGGCTAAACAAGGAGAAAGCTACTGTCAGCTGCCTGTCAGGTGCCAGGATACACCACATAATGCACACACTCAGGTCACTCTACAACAAGTACAAATATGAAACTGTCATCGTCCATGTTGGTGTGAATGACCTGAGACGTACCTCCCTGGACTACATGAAAAGAGACATGGAGGAGCTCTCCAATCTTGTAGCCCAGGCAGGTATGACCCTAGCCCTGAGTAGCATCCTGCCATCACCCAGAATGACACTACAGTACAAGGACAAAATGATTGACTTCAACACTTGGCTAAGCTTCTGGTGTCATTTTAAGGGGATCCAGTATTTGTCTGCCTGGGACGACATGATTGACAGACCACGATGCTTTGCCAGAGATGGCCTGCACCTGTCACACTTGGGATTCCGGATATTGGCTAAAGCTCTTGCCACCCCATAGTGCCTTTTTTAGGCAAGGTTCAAATGACAAATTTACCACCGTAAAAGGCACAACCAAGCAAAATCTGAGGGTAATGCTACTCAATGCTAGAAGTCTAAAGTTCAAAATGCACTCACTCGAGGCACTCCTTAAAATGGAGAACATCGACATCTGTGCAGTGACAGAGACCTGATTCAAAGCTCCAGAAAGCACCCCTGCATTCCCAGGCTATAATTCATACCACACCTTTTGGCCACCTAACCAGGAACGAAGTACTAAAGGTGGAGGCGTGTCCATATTCATTAAGGATATCCACACCTCCAGGCTAGTTGCACAGCATAATGCATCCGAGATTATCCAAGTGCAACTAACTCTGGGCAAGACCGCAATCCAAATTGTAGCTTGCTACAGACCCCGCACCATGCCCCAGGACTCCCACTCCTCATTTCTTGATACACTGGAAAGTATTAAGGTACAAGTGATTTAAACTACCCCGGCATTAACTGGAAAAACTACTCATGTACCAACTCTTTTGCTCAACGTTTTCTGGAATTCATAAATTCCAACGCCTTGGATCAACTTATTCACACCCCCACCAGGGCAGCAATATCCTAGACATGGTCATTACCAACATGGGCAACTGGTGTTCCACACCAGAGGTCAATTCCTTGTTGGTCAGATCCGACCACAAGCTAATCACCCTAGACATTCACATCCCGCCCCACCCCCAATTAGGGAAACCACCGTAAAAAACTTCTCCAAAGCCAAATTCACACTTCTTAAGACAGAAGTGGCAAACTTTATGACACCCATGCAGACAGACAATAGAGGTACAACTGCTGAATCCTACACAAATGCACTTTATAAGCACTTACAAGAGTGCATGGATCATGCTATCCCTAATAGAACCAAGATGCTATCCTCCAAAAAAGGAAGCCAATCTGGTGGTCCTCTGCCATAAAGAAACTCTACAACAGAAGAAAGAAACTGTTGCAAAAAAGAGTAAAATCCCATGACTGGAGGAACTCCCTGATCAACCTCAGTAAGAAGCTGAGATCCCTCATAAAATCCTCCAAAGCTAGTTACGAAAACAAAATTGCCGCTGACTCTAAAGACAACCACAAAGCATTCTATAGCTATGTCAAAAATCTCAATAGCAACACTCAGATCTGCTCTGAGTTACAGTACAATGGCACTAAATATACAGAACCAACTGATATTGCCAACATCCTGGCAGATAGGTTCAGTGCTAACCTTACACCCCTCTCACCCCCTAGAGGGCCCATCTCTATACCGGAAGAATGCAAAGTTCCTATAATCATGGCTGCACAGGTAAAAAACACACTCTCCAAAGCCAAGAGCACAGCATCCATGGGACCTGACAATATCCCAGGCTGCATTCTACATGAACTACAGAATGAACTGGCACCCTACCTAAGCACCATGTTCAATCATAGCCTCACCTCAGGCTTTGTGCCCACTGAATGGTGCACCATGACAGTTATCCCACTCCACAAAGGGGAGCCATGATGGACCCTAGGAACTACCGCCCCATTAGCCTGATGAGCCGGTCTGCAAGGTCATGGAATGTATCATCATGGAACTCATAAACAAAGACATTGGTAATCTCCAAACTCTGGACCCTACCCAGTTCGGGTTTGTAAAAGGCAGATCATGTCTCCTAAACCTGATTGACTTCTTTGAAGCAGTCACCAAAGCCATAGATGAGGGTAAGGTGGTTCACACAGCTTATCTAGATCTCGTCCAGGCTTTCAACACCATCCCCCACTCTGGAATTATAGATAAGCTCACTAAACTAGGTATAAATCCCTATTTCACAAGATGGGTTGCCAACTGGCTCATGGACAGAACACACACTGTGAAAGTAGCAGACTCCAAATCCGACTTCAGACCAGTGACAAGTGGAGTACCACAGGGTTCAGTCCTGGATCCTCTCCTATTTGGTATCTACTTCTCTGAAGTACAAGCTAACACAGAAGGTCTTTGGCTAACAAAGTTTGCAGATGACTGCAAACTAGGAGCCATAATCGAAACTCCTAACGATGTGGACATACTACAAAAGGGCTTCACTGAGACAAATGCCTGGTGTCAAAGCCATGGCCCGAAGCTCAATGCCAAAAAGTGTATTGTCATCCGCTTTGGTAAAAACTCTGTACCCATGAACTACCACATAAGTGGTAGTCTACTTAATGCCAAAAGTGTGATAAGAGACCTTGGGACACAGGTGGACAGTAGTCTCTCCTTTGATAATCACATCACCACAGTGGTCAGAAAATCCTTCTACGTGGCTTATCTCATCACAAAAGTTTCTCATCCAGAAAAAAAGAGGTCATTGTTCCCCTCTACTCATCACTCATTAGACCCATTATAGAGTACAATGCCCCTTTTGGTATGTACCTCACAAGACATCTACAACAACTGGAAAGGACACAGAAATACCTCACAAAGAGGATTACTGGTCTCAAACAGATGCCCTATGCAGACCATCTAAAAAAACTCCAGCTTTACTCCATCGCATATCGCCTACTCAGAGGCGATCTCTGCCTAACATACAAAGCTATGTCAAACCCAGAGCTGTTGGACATGCTCCACTTAAAGAAATCCCAATCCCTCCGAGCTACACACTCTAGGGACCTAAACCTTGTCACCACAATAAACAGAACATGCTGGAGGGATAGATTCCTGTCCGAGAGACTTCCCATACACTGGAACAGACTACCTATCTATGTCAAACAGAGCTCCTCATTAGCACTCTTCAAGAAAAATCTTGATAATTGGATGGGAAATAGGAAATTCATCCCAGGGATCACTTCTGTGGCTCTGCTCAACAGGGGCACGGGAAAATAATTTTCTTGGGTGGCAAAAGCCAGGGTACCTTTTGGCTAGGCTTATATAGGCCCTAGGGCTAATAGCCTAGTACCTACATAAGAACCTATGATTGTGTTTCTCTGTTATTGTCTCTTCTTAATAATAACAAAACCTAATATTCCAGAACAATTTATTATGGAAGATTTGAATCTTAAAAGGGAAGATTTTTCAGATGTTTGTTCGGATATTATTAGACATAACATTTAAGGAAAAATAGGATAGACTCTAACATAATTCTAGATTAAAGAGTATTAAACATATAAGGGTAAATATAAATGCTCTAGTATATGATATTCTACTTTAGGATTATAGCTAAAATATAAAACCTAGGAATATAGTAATATTACAGAACAAAGTATACAAGCAGAAACAGAAAGAGATTAGCATAAGTAAATATGTACATAGTTAAAGAATATAAATATGTCTATGTGGGTGGGAGGTTGGCATAGCATTTAAGGTGTTCACCTTATAGGCATATGGTGCAGTGTTTGATTTTCAGATTGGTAACTGGCTTGAGTTGGAATGGCCCACAGGGGCAGTTAGCCTGGTACTAATTTATGAACTCATGATCCTATGAACAACTTTGCACACAGTAAATAAAATGCAAAATAAAACAGAAAAAATATAAATCATTTGACCTATATATTAATAAATATGAAAATAACAACTGACTTCCTCCCTACAGTAGACCTGGGGGATGACTGTAGAAATATTCAGTTTGGTCAACTTATAACAAAGATTCTGAACACCTGTTTATCTTTTCTTATTCATAATAACTCACTGATGGGCTTTTTTAGATGATACATACTAAAAATATGACAAACATTAATATGAATCAGAAGCTTGAGCTAAGCATTGTTAGTGTAATGGAGAGTTTGAAATTTAATTTGTTCATCTTTTTCAATAAACTAAGAATATGTTATTCCATGGTAGAATGCTTTAGGATTGTATCATTAGGTAATTTCTTATTTGTTTCAAAAGTTTTGTCCATAGCTGAAGATTTCATGTTGTTATATATAAAGTATATAATAAATTATGTACATAAATGTGATTTCATTATACCTGTGTTTTTTTTCCTCTCTTATATAAATATCTGATTTTAAATGCATATCTGTTAGTATTAATGGATTGAATAATCCTGTAAAGAGGGGTTGCCTGTTCAAATGCTTGCAATACATAAAGCTCAAATAGTACTTCTACAAGAAAAAACATTTACTTAATAAATATGTAAATAAACGTCCATTAAAGACATTTTTAGCAGGTTCTAGCTTTTGAGCTAAAATAAGAGGCACCCTCATTTTATGGAAGAACTCACCAGTAATGCCTAAAGTAAAAGATACTTATGTTTAAAAAATGGTATGTTAAGGATTGTTATAATTTAGTGGAAAAGAAAACCATATACATTGATGAACTGTTACTGGATTCCAGGGGTTGTAGCTAAAAATGCAAAAAATCATTTAGACTCTATAGCCTATTACATGAAAGCTGAAGTCATAATGGTTAGTGATTTTAATTGTATTTATCAGACAAAGATTCCACTGCAGATAGAAAGCTGAGAATCACATCTTCAGCCAAACACTTAACACATTTTTAAATCAAATTAATTTAAAGGAGATACATGTGACCTGAGGAAAGTAATCTCCCATCAATTTATCCATTACTCATATACATATGGAACACAACCAAATATTGATAACATTTTTGTTTCAAACAATTTATCACATATCTGAAATTCCACTAGTTTCATGTTCATTATCGGGCGATAATTCTATAATCTTTAATATTATTTTAAAAACTGACAATTTAATACATCACAGGAGATTACCAGTGTACATTATTAAAATAAAAGGATTCAAGGATCGATATGTTAAAGAGATCAAAAATTACCTAGAAATAAACATGAATGGTGAAGTATCTGACACTGTCCTGTGGGATTCACTAAAGGCTTAATTAAATGGAAGAGTTACATGCTGGTATATAAGTAAAACAAGAGAATAGGACAAAGAATTGAATACACTACAGGCCAAAACAGACACACTAAAGTTAAATCTAAAACCAAATGACATTATCAGACAATCTGAACTTAAAAACTTAAATACAAAATATGTTGAAATTCTAAATCATAAAGTTTCAATAAACCTCATACTCAATAAACCCCTTAAGCTTGCATAAACTTGCTCTTAGATCAAAGAAAATGAATACACTAAATCATATCAAAGATATTATAACACATATAAATAATAAAAAAGAATGAAGAACAGATATTAAAAGTATTCTCAATGGCTTTAAAATATTTTATGAAAATATAAATAATAATGCAAATAACCTAAATAATGATGAGATAGTTGAGACTTTTCTCAGGAAAAATATAAATAGAAAAATAACAAGTGAACAAAAAAAATTGATAGACCATTCACTTTAACAGAAATAAAAGATCAAATAATAAAGTTAAAAAATAAGGCACCAGGCTTATACCAGAACTAATTAAAATACTACAGGATGATGCACTTAAAATATTAGATAAGGTCTACAGAGAAGTAAAAACAACATATGAAGTCTCCTCATCATGGAAATATTCTCTTATATCACCTATTTTAAAACAAGATAAGGATGCTCAGCATACAGAACCATTTCACTTCTAAATATGTACTATAAGATGTCCATGTCCATTTTTACTAACAGAACTGATTTACGTATTCCTAAACTAATTAACAATTATCAAACTGGGTCTATTTTAAATAGACAAGTACAGAATAATATAATAAGAAAACACACGTTGATAGACTATGAAAATAAAAATAACAAAAAACTTTCTATCATTTGTCTCAATTTAGATAAGGTGTTTGACTCAGTTAATTGGCCGTACCTGTTTAAAACACTTAAAGTATATAATTTCTCACCTGAGCTAATTGCATTAATTTCTAAGTTAGACCATATCTCTTGTGTTTACGTTAAAACAGGTTCTTTTCTTTCTAATTCCTTTAAATTACAAAAAGGCACAAAACAAGGCTGTCTATTATCACCTATACTTTTTGCATTAGTTATAGATTAATTTGCTAATATTATTAGATCCAATAAGAACATTAATGTTATCAAAATAAAGGCAGATGTTACACTAAAGATTCAAGTCTTTGTTGATGATATTTTATTAACAACAGGAAATATAGAGAATTCATTGGAACATATAATTAGTATTATGAGTCAGTTAAAGAAATCATGAACTTAAGATTTAATCATAATAAAACAAGTACATTATTCATTAATAAAACAAACATACAAAAATATTCTCACTTCAATTGGAATATCAATCAAATGAAATACCTTGGTATACCCATTAAGTCTAATAGTAAAAAAAAATGATGCAAACAAACTTTCAACAGGTTGTTTAAAAAAATTATGTTTAGTCACAAATTGGAACAAATTCTTCTTTACCAATGAAGAATGATTAATGCTTATTAAGTTGGCAATTCTCCCAAAAATATTGTTTGCCTTATAATTTTTAGTAGTATCTCCAGAAAATACATGATGAGGAAGATAAATAAAATTCTACTTAACTTTTTGGTATCATAATAAACCAAGTTTCCTTTGTTTGGCACAGAAAAGGTTGGGATAATGGTGGACTAGGATTCCCTGATATTAAATTGTATGCTGCTTCAACAATTATAGCATTGTGGATAAATTCATCTTATGATTCAAAATGGAAACATTTACATCAAGAAATATTACTAGTAAATAATAAATGTATCACAACCAGTCATAAATAAATAGTCTGTAATAGTTTAATCCAGTTAATAAACAATTTTTATGTAAATGGAATTACACCTTCTTCTCAAATTCCTGTTTAAATAGCACCATTTCCTCCTTCCAGAAGTTCACATATTCGAACCAGTGTATTAAAGACTTAATATTTTCTATGTTTCCAGTTGCATACACAAATGACTGCATAGAAACTCATAACTTCAACAAAATGCTAGTATTGAAGCAATAAAGTAACTTAAATTATTGGAATCAGTTCCTAAATGGTACTGATATATATACTGCTGAAATTTTAAGGTAAAATACAATCAAGATTCTGAGAAATGGTAAATTTTACAAATATAGAGACTTTGTGAACACAGACATTAATAAGAAATTTAACCTAGATAAGAAATCTATCCCCAAATTATTGGAATTCTTAATAAATATTAATAATAATGCAATGAAAAATAAATCCTATTTGTCACAAATTTATAAAATTCTTAAGTTAGATTTCACATTGGATGGCGCAGTGATGCAGTGGTAGCATTGTCACCTCACAGCAAGAGGTTCTCCGGTTCGATTCTTGCTTGGAGTGCCTTCTGTGTGGAGCCTGCATGTCCTCCCTGCATTCATGTGGGTTTCCTCCAGGTGCTCCAGTTTCCTCCCATATTCAAAGACATGTGTCTGGAGTGTTTCTCTCCTGGTTTCTGCTGAAAATTGGTTTTGTTCCACATCGGACTTTCCCAGTTAACAAATGTTAAATAAAATAAAATAAATAAATATGTAGACAATATCTTTTGGAACTACTCCTCAAAAATTAATAATGAAGACTTCTCTAAAGAATACAAGAAAATAATATTAACATCTACAGGTAAAACTATATCATTATATTGGAAAATTTTCACATGGAAATTCTTACACAGAGCTTTTTTCAGTAGTAACAAAACTACAATTATGTACAAATTAAGCAGAATTAAATGCTGGAGATGTGATTCTGAAATAATAGTTGATTGGATGCATATGGCATACGAATGTGAAGTCATCTCCCCATTTTGGAAAGGAATTAATAACTTCATTCAAGCTCTGTTAGATAGATGTAATATTTATAAAGCTTCAGTTTTATTTAATGCTCTGATTCCTGACATAATTCCAGAAAACAAAGTGCCTCTTCTTTGGTCTAGTCTTGCTGTAGCCAGAGAAGTTATTATTAAACATAGGAAAGTAAAATTACCCCCTTTAGTGTTGAATTTATTAGCATAGCAAAAATTGTTTGCAATAGTGAATTGCAAACTATAAAGATGAGAACTTCTAATATCGCACATTCATATAAATCTTGACTTAAACTTAAAGACTTGCTTGAAAAATATTAATTGCTGTTGTTATATTTAAGTTTGATGTACTTATCAGTTGTGGACCTATGTAAATAGTTATTTGTCAGTTTTAAAACTGATTTGTTTATTTATTGTTTTAAAACCAAATTAAAAAAAACAAAGAAAAAGTAGATATTTGCCAAAGACTTCAACACTAACATCTCTTTTCAAAATGAATGACTGCACAATTTCACAGCATTTAGCATTGCTTCCCCACAGTGCTTGGTCCTCTGTTTCTAGACTGGGGTACCATTCATGCAGAGTCTGTATGTCCCCCTATGTCCCTGTGAGTTTTTGTTCTGGATGCTGTGATTACCTCTCACATCCTAGAGATATATTGTAGGTGAACTGTTGGTCCCCCAAAGTGGCTGTAGGTGTGTGTGTGCGTGTGTGTGTGTGTGTGTGTGTGTGTGCGTGTGCATGTGTGTGCGTGTGTGTGTGTGTGTGTGTGTGTGTGTGTGTGTGTGTGTGTGTGTGTGTGTGTGTGTGTGTGTGTGTGTGTGTGTGCGTGCGCGCATTTGCATCCTGTGATGAGTTGGTGCCTTATCTGGGATAACTTGATTTGCCGTGAGCCCACTGACTGGCTAAATAGGCTCTGGCTACCCTGTAATTCTGAAATGGATTAAATGAGTAATCTGAAGGTATGCAAGTGCAAGGTACAGATTACAGGATTTGTGCCGAAAACAAAGTGAATACTTTTAATCATAGTGCATCAATGAAAATAAACTAGAATTTCTTAAATGAAAGAGTTGATAGTAGATGGAAAAGTAATTTTCAGTACACAGGAATATCAAAAGTAGCAGGGCAAAATACCATTAAGTAAGTGGATATTCAGCATAATAGGTGTTATTAGTTTTATTTAACATTTTTTTCTTTACTATGTTTCACCATCCTGGAGTGAAATAGGTCTATACACATTAACTTCACTGTTCAAATCATGCTAAAGCAGATTGTAAGGTATACACTTCATTTCGCTCTCAGGTGTTTAGTGCATACTTGTTAAATTCTCAAAAGAAATCATGTATATGCACGGGTATTAAGTTTTAAGTGATTCTTATTTGAAATTCACATTCTTTTAAAATGTTATAAGTATGAAGTTGTTCAAGCAGAAATTCACTTGTGCTTGTTTTTAGCACTCTATAAGCTCGAGTATGTGTCCATTCCAAAGGTCAGTGCCCATCATCAGCTCTCATTTTAAGAAACTATGCCCTTCATTTTTACTATGAATGCTTATGTCATTTGTCAGTTGTCATGGTACTTACCACCTGTTCTCTTTATCATTCACTTACAGACTCAGCATTTATTTTAAACACTTAGCTTTCTCTCAGAACTTCTTTCCCAAGTTCATAGGCCAGACACATTCATCCATGCATGAAAGCGCTTACAGGTTGTGGATTGTTGATTGCCACTTTCCAATATAACCACCCTACATCCCTGTCTATTTTTACCAGCTAATATATACCTTAAGTGACTCAGACAAGAAGAGAAAATTGTAGGGTTGCTTGCAACTAATTTAAGCTTTGAAATGTTCTCTGACTTGCCATCAATTGAATCTTTTCTTTTCACTTAAAAACAGTGATAGGTAATACAGGTATGTTTTTTTCCAAAGTGTCTTACCTTGCGCCAAAGACAGCCATCAACACTGTTGCTACCCTTGTTGAGGACAGCCTAATGCATGAATTAGTATAGATATTCTGATACCTGGCTTTATCTTCTCTGTATGTCAAATGACACAGTCTACCCTTATCCATACCCCCTACCCCAGTCACATACTTTTTCTAAAAGCAAAGCTGGGAGAAAGGGATATGAAATGCATAGACACAAAACTGTAAGCTTGAAGACAGACAAAATGTTTTATATTTCATGCCCACTGAGCTGGAATGCACATAGCAAATTTATGTTTACACAAGTACATTAGAAAGCCCTGGAGAAACAATGCTCTGACTTCTAGACTTTGCCCACCCTTCACACTAAATACTTGTTTTGAGTCATAAAAATACAACTTTCATAATTCTGCAAGCACTGTCATAAGGAAACACAACAGCTAATCTAATCAATACATTAGTACTGACATCAAGAATCATCTTCCTGAATCAGGCACTCCAGTCAGCTCTCTACAGTACGCAGTCCTGCATAGCTACAAATAATGCTGATGTGTGCAATTTCTATTTACAGAAAGTCCTGGATTTCTAAAACTGAGCATAAAAGGAATCAAAAAAGTGCAAGTCACCGAACCTTTTATTAATACAAGTGGATAGGACTAAATGTTCTGTTAGTTAACAAATCCTGAAAGTCAGCATGCGTATAGCCTATAGTACATGCAGTGAATTATCCTTTATCTGAAACTTGCACAAACTCTGTCCCACGCTGCAGTGACTTGAAATGTACTCTTAGAATAGGCTGCCATGCAAGAACTGAAGGTGATTGTTACCTGCGGTTTAGTCTGGGGCTATACGAGTAAAATGTTGAGAAATATGATGGTGGGGGAGCAGGAGGAACAAAATCATCAGGGTCTGGAATATGACCTTGATCTTCTGCCTCGACAGTAGTAACACGACCTTCATCCTAAATGAATGTGAAAAGAAAAAACATAAAATATATCCAATCAGAAAATGTGTTTGCAGAACAACTTAGAAGTCTATATTAAATAAATGTAAAGTCTAACAATGTGCCTTGCACTCACTTACTGTACTGGGTCTTCTCGTTGCAAATATTTGTAAGTATCGCAGGGCAGCAGCCATGAGGCACACTGTGGTAGTCAGGGCATTCAGAGCGCACAGAGCAAACAGGACTTTCTGGAGAAAGGAGGACTGTATGAGGATATTTGAGAATGAAACATGATTCAGAACTTTACAGCAATTAATGCATCAAAAAATCATAAGTATTGTTCTTCCAGATCTATACAGGTGCCACCAGACAAAACATAGGCAAGGTTAATGTTCCAGAAAATGTATTTATATACAAATAAGCCATCAAAATAACAGGAAAAATGCATGGCCTGAGCAATCTGCAGAACTTCAAATAAAGACTTTATGAGACAGCATTCAGTGGCCTAGAGATAATGCAAATATCGCAAGAAAAAATGTACTATGTTTAGAAGAAAGACAGGTGGTGGTGGGAGGATAAAAAAGATACAGGAAGTGACTAAGACTGAGACAGGTAAGTCTGTCCGGCTACCGTGACCCCAAAGAGGAATTGCCTAGAGAGCAGAAGGATATTAGCAAGAAAATTGTCACACATACTGCATAATGCAACAAAAGCTGATTTAATACTGGGCTACTAGTTATGGAAGGAAAGACATATAAAGAAACTGAAACTAACCTAACATAATGCATGAGTTATTTATCAGCATTTAGAAATTAATGAGAATGTAAGATATTCTCTTGGCATACTCTCTTGGCAGAGGAAGGGGTAGATATGGAGAAAGGAAACAGGGCAGTAAAAAAGCAAATTGCAAAATTTGCTGTTAACTGTTAAAGTGCTTTTGCAGGCTATAATCCCCTACCTTCACTAATTATATATACTATGTCCAAGGTCACTGCCCTTTGAAATAGGAGGAATATTTTGAGATACTACAACTTTGGACATGGTCTGTATCACCTACAGTCACTCTAATAGTTTTACACAAGTTGCAGTTACTGTCCTCTGTATCATAGCAGGAACCTTGGGCCAAGTGCATATAGAGTTAATATATGTGCTGTCTGAAGCATTAGCAAAAGTGTACAGTTTCCTGGTGGGCAATGAAATGGTGCCAAAATAAAGTGAATGGAAATGTTGTCCCGCCTTACACAAATGACGGTTCAAGAAAGAGTCAGGTAAATACAGAAGAGACAGCTTTAGAGCCATCCAAGAAAGAGTTATGAAATGAATTCTGAGGGGCAGACAGATGGAGTTCCTCAGTTCAAACCTTTTAACAGATGAGATAACACAGGAATTCACATAGCAAAATTCTTATCAGTTTCAGGTGCCCAGTTCTGTGAGTTACTGCCAAAGATGATGAGGGAACAAGTTGACAGTGTATCTGAGCTTTAGTGACACAGTGCATTTCAGGATATTTGTGGGAAAATTCATTACTTATTTATATATTTAAATTTGTTAGCCGGGTTATGTCACTGATTCAAATGGACCATTTTAAGGTCCACCTAGTGGTTCTAATAATGAAAGTGAAGAACAGAGGAACGTATATAAATAATGGCAATAGTTATAATGGAGAAAATAGAAACTGAACTGAAAAATTCTCAAAAATACTAATTTAAAAGTCCCTAAGAAAGTAATATCAGTACTCAACACTTAACAAAAAATTAACAGGAAACAGACAGATATAAAAGACACCATCCATCAATGTAAAATATATGTAAAATTTTCAGTGATGAGGAAAAATATTTTAATTAGAGAGGGGGAGGGTGGAAGGGAAATGGAATGAAAATAGCTGCAAAGACATCTATACAAGCAGTTACACGTAAGTGAAATGAGTAGGAGAAATACAAAGCAACATTTACAGTTTTAAGTGACAGTGTTATTAGTAAAGAAGCAACATCTAGCATCTTTGAATACCTGTTTTTTGTTTAACTTTGCATGGAATTTGGGGCAGTTATTTTACATAGAGGGCAATGCTTTTCAGAGCTTAGGGCTAGAAGGAGAAAGAGACAGACAGACAGAGAGAAGCAATGGCTGGTACACTGAATGAATTGTCATTTTAATATTTTAAAATGTTTATTTTAAACTTATTTTAGCATGCATTAATTAATGAATATGAAGATGGTAACTAACAAAACCAGTGTGATGAATAAGGTGAACACTAGTATGAGACAGACAATAGCAGAGTCATTTTGAGTGAAATGCCATGGTCTAGTTAAAATATATAAGAGATATGTGAGTATTTTCCTGCTGATCTCCAAGAAGGGTATCTGTAGTGACAAGTGGGATCTTCTACCTGAGGGGCCCCTACCCAATTCTTTGAAGCTGTCTAGCTCCTGCACTTCAGGCATGTACCCTTCATACTGTCATGCTAGGACAGATAGGCACACTCAGGTCCATGCTCCCAATTTCAACACATGGACATTATGCAGATAAATAAAATTGTAAACCTATAGTTTTTAGACAGCATACCAACAACCAAAGTGGGTGTCCATGTCACCCAATAGTTGAGGTATGGCAGAAGGGTAACAAGTAATCACTACAAAATGGCCTGTCATTGATCATCTCTGATACAGTGAGTACTCAGACATGTTACTTCCATAGGCTATCTGTGCTGGATGACAGCTGGGAAAAATCTTATGCAGCATTATATCAATCTCCAGGGGTCTGCCTGAATGGAGAAATTGAATTAGCAAGAAAAAGAGGGTAGTACTGTTGGAACTGAATTTATCCTGAAGCATTGGTGACCATTTTTAAGTTTTGGACCCTGTCTTTTTACAAAGTCTTAGAAAGATGTCACTGATATATAGACTGTGTTCTGTATATCATATAGAAAAGTAGGTGAAAAATAAAAAAGAAGACTGGATACACAAGTCGCATGATGAAAACGTGCCCACTCTTGGTGTAGGCACTTGTGCTAGGACTAGAAACAAAGAGAGTGTATAATCCTCAGAACACAGAAACATCCTTATCACTGGGCTAATTCATGCTGCAGGTGGCTTCCCTGTGGTAGAAGGAAGAACTCATCTAGAAAATATTAAATGCTAAAGAACAGGCCTAGAGTCCGTAAAGTGGACTGTTGATTTTAATAAAAAGATTATGTATTTATGAAGACCCTGTTGAACATAACAACAATGCTGAATGGAAAGAAGAGTTAAATATAACAATAAGAAGCATTAACATAGAAAATATGAAATGGGATGGAGTAACAGTCAGAGAAAATTGAGACAAAACTTGAGAGAGGATCCTGTCTAGAAAACCCTGGATCCAGATGCAGTACTCAACTTCTAGCTAAAGGTATTATGGTCTTTGCTCAAAGACTTAGCCCTATCTAAAGTTTTTTTTATATGTACACCCCAAATAGACACCAATCTGGTTAAATAAAAAGGAAAAACATACTCTTCCTTAAGAGTGAACCTGCAAGCCATCCTTAGAACTGTAGACCAATAAGATGCATTTTGACAAGATATAAATAATATACTGGAACTAATGCAGAGGTTATAGTCATTTAGAAAAAAAATTTAAATCATGTCAGTAGATCAAAATGATAACAAAGAAAGTCATATGGAACAAAGGATTGTCTATTATTAAAACTACAATACAGAACTGTATAAAGAGGCAAAAATCTAAGTATAGCATGGATAAGTTAGAAAAATAGGTTCTAGATTACAAAAAAGCATTTGATAGCATCTCACTTTCATGGATTATGGGATGATCACAGCTGTATAAAATAATCTCTATAGTGATCATTAATGTAGTAATGACTATGAAACAGTGGCAAACCACATTACAACTAAGTCATAATAAAATACAAATTATTATTCTAGGGATAAAAATTCAAAGAGGGATATTCCAAGGTGAATCATCATCACCACTTATGTATTTCCTTGCCCTTAACCCATTAACCAGTTAACTTAATAGATTAGGCTATGGTTCCAGATTAACTTCCAAACCCCCAAATATCTCATCTACTTTTTATGGGTTATTTAAAACTGCATATCTCATCAAGCAAGCACCTGAAAGCACAACTACATATGGTTAAATGCTTTATAAGATGATGTAAGGATGACATTTGTTTTTTATAAATGAGCAAAAACAGTATTTATAACAGGAAACCTGAAACACCAAACAAAATGCATATATCCTGGAACAGGAATGTCATGCAAAGGAATTTAAACAGGAGGATGTGCATAAATATTTAGGAATATATGAAGGGTCTGCAATAAAATAAGAACAAATGAGAACAAAGCTTAGTAACGAGTACTTTAGAAAGCTTGCCTTGACATCTAGGAATATCGTTTAAGCTATAAATCAGCTTGCTCTTCCTGTTCTAACTTAGAGCTTTAATGTGATTGACTGACCCAAACAGCGCTAGATCATTTAAACAATAAAAAGAGAAACGTGCTTTATGCTTATCAAATGATATATATAAAAGTGCATGGCAAGATTATATATTCCTTGTTCTGAAAGAGGTATGAGCCTCTTCGAAATTGACTATGTATGGGTCTGCAGCTGTGGGACTGTATACATATTTGTTGACATGATGAGATTCTAAAAGAGTAGAAGTTGCAAGCCTTGAAAAGAACAAGTCTAAGATTACAACTTTGCTCAGATTAGCAGAAACATTGCGGAAAATAGCAGGAATGGAAATCATATCAGAGAAAGACAAAAATCAAGCAGCAACATAAGGTTGCAAAAAAAAAAAAAAAAAAAAAACATAAAGAACAGGACCAGAAAAAAAGAAAGAAAAATGAAAAGCCAATAATTATAGTTGAAAATATATAGAACCCCTAATGAGGTACATGGGGGAGTTATCCCTGCAAAAATAGACTTTTTTAAAATTGCTGAATGTGTTTTTTGGCTATTTATTTTCAGTCAAATGACATTTGGTGAATGTGTGTTTGATCTAGTGACATGAATCTGGGTCTTATGGGGGGCAGATATGACACTCATGCTCTCTAAATTGTGATCAAGAATTTGTGCAATGTAGCAAGAAATCTATCTATATATGACCAAGACTTGATGCATTAATGGTTAAGGAGAGATGAAGTTACACCAAAACATGAAAGATTAATAAGGGTGGCTCAAGACAGTCGGCTATATACTTGTTAGTTTACAAAGTCTATTGAAAAATTTGTAGATACAGACAAATGCAGATTCTGAAGTACAGAACTAGAAACAGCTTGCTGTTGGGTATGACGTACTCATGGCTGAGGGTCTATATGCTGAAAGGCACAACAATGTTCTGGAAGTGTTGCACTGAGGATTGTGTAACTACTATAACAAACAGGTAGCTGAGAAGCATTAAAAACACAAACCACAAAGAATTATTGAAAATTAAGAAGTTCTGAAAAATTGGGATCATCCAATACCAACAATTAAGAAAGTAGAAGCAGGAAAAGTGTAATTAACCATTTAAATAGCTATGCCTATTGATTATAACGTCCTGCATACTGAGAGACACAAAATCATAATGTACCAGGATATGAAAAAAGAAACTAGAACAATATGGGATAAAGGCATTACATAATTCCAACAGTTGTAGGAACAACAAAGCTAATAGATAAGAAATTTCAAGCATAGTGAAATTTATATAACTATGTATAAAATGCAGAATGTGGCAATTCTGGGTACATTACAGCTGCTGAGAAGTGCACTCTATAAATATCAAAGACAAAGGCAATACTAACTTTATGAAGTCTAACAGTACTCTGACTCAGGAATATTGTCCATTCCTGTCATGATATTAGAAACCCAAAACATTCAGGGAAATTAAAAAAATAGGAAGGAGCCAAAGAGGTAAGGCTCAGAAGACTGAGTCATGTGTCACTGATGTGACAAGGGATATTTAGCTCTTGCAGTGCATACAATAGTAATTGGTAAAGGCATGCATTCATAGCCAAAGGACAGCTACAGCACAAAAGTCTGAAGCTCACTGATGAAGTAAGCAGCAGAAGCAGTAATGTCTTCAGCTGAGTGAGCCAGGACTACATTCATCAGTGGGCAGCTGGCTTCTTGAAGACAATACTCAGGTGCTCTTAACAACCTGTTTGGATGCTGATTGTCTGGTCATTGCCAGTCCATCTTTACCTGGCGCAAAAACATATGAAAAACTCAACCATCTTCCTGAGCATCTGCATATTTCTGATGTAAAATCTGAGATGGCACTCTCCATTCAAAGTATGAAAAGTCCTGGGTTTCACTCTTTGAGGGAATAAGGGAGTGGCCTGTTTCTAGAACAATTCTGAAGTTACTTTCACTAGAAATTTTAAAATTTTAAGTTATTCCAAAGAAACACACAATAATTGTGAAAGACAATCTAGGGCTATCTGCAGATAAAGGCCTGTAGCTCTAAGAACTTTGTGACAGAGGTGATTACCAGATAATATAATTTACCAGGAAATCAGCAGAAAGTTCCCTAAGACAATTGCCACAGAAAGAAGAAGATCAGAGCAGTCAACCACAAAACTTAATTATGAAGGAAAAGGTCACTTCAAAGATCATGTCCTGATAAATACGGTTATTCCTGTACCAGTTCATGTGTGGGTACATAATTTACTGCTACTGCCGTTGTTTTAGCTTCATTAATTTTGTATCCCGAAAAGATCTGAAACTGTCTCAAAATGTTCTACAACACTGTAATGTCTTTTTCTGGCCATCTTTTCTTGACTTCTTCTTCTTTCGGCTTTTCCCAGTTAGGGGTCGCCACAGCAGATCACCTATCCGCTCATGATTGGCAGTGGAGTTTTACAGTGTCGAGTTGCCAGCTCGGCGCCCAACCTTCGACAGAAAGCACACACATGCACGCACTCACACCTAGGGCCAATTTAGAATGTCCAATCCGCCTACAGCATGTCTTTGGAATGTGGGAGGAAACTGGAGCACCCAGAGGAAACCCACGCGACCACAGGGAGGACATGCAGACTCCACACAGAAGGACCCCAGCCGAGGATCGAACTGCAGAACCTCTTGCAGAGCACCCATAATATTCAGCTGAATTTACTTATCTTTTCTTGACTACCATATCAATTATATCCTTGAATTTCTGAGTACCTTATTTTCTTTGAAGGGTGCTTCAAAGATGGCTAGAAATTAAGATGAAACATTCCAACCAGGAACTGTTTGACTAGCCACTGCTGAACCAGAGATTTGCTGCTCATTATGTCATAATGTGAAGACACACAACAACAAAATATTAATAAACACAATACTGAAACCATTTTCTAAGGGCTATAGTGCCCTCCAGGGGGTTTATAGGGAAATAATGGACCCTGTGGGAAAGGACAAACCATCCAGTGATCAACATCCCTGGGCAGTAAATTATTTCTCTATGTTGCTCACCTGTCAATCGCTATTAATTACATAAGCATACGTGTGTGTGTGGCTATTAATTACATAAGCATACGTGTGTGTGTGTGTGTGTGTGTGTGTGTGTGTGTGTGTGTGTGTGTGTGTGTGTACGTTTGTGTCACATTGTTGATGACCCTAATAGTTAATATGCTAAAAACATGATTCCTACATGCTATCAAAGACACATATTCACTGCATGTGGTTCATTTGAATGTAAATTGCTAAAAGCACTTTCAGCAATCATTAATGGTTCACTTTTCTCCACTGTTGCATGATCATAAAGTTGGCAGATGTAAGTAGGGGTGGTGTGGGGGGGTCTCCACCCACTAAAGAGGGTGCAGGAGGAGTTGATCCCTGAAAGAACAGCCTTTTTTAATTGTAAATTTGTTTTTTTGGCTGTTTTTAGTCAACTGACATTTAGTGAATGTGTGTTTCATCTAGTGACATGAATCTGGGTCCTATGGGGGACATGTCTGATGCTAGTGTTCTCTATTTTTTAATTTCTCCAAGTATTTTGGGTTTCTAATACCATGACAGGAATGGACCACATTCCTAACTCAAAGTATGATTAAAGTTCATGAAATTAGTATTGTATCAGTCTTTGATGTTAGCCAGAAGTGCTCTTCGCAGCACCTGCAATGTGCCCAGTAATGACTACTTTTGCAATTCGTATGAAGTTACATGTATTGATAGTATAAATTCTAAGACCCGTTTCTCTTACTACTAATCAAACTGTCTGGGTATCCTTCTGTCTAGGTATCCTTCTTCCACATTGCCCTTGTTTCTGCTTGCAAATCCTGGTATTTTATGAATTTGTGTCTCTCTGTACGTAAGACACTGTAATCCCTGGGTGTAGCAATTTCAATGATCAATGCTACTTTTGTCTTGTTTTCATGGACTACTATATATGGTTTTCTCGGATCTACTTTTTGAACTGTTGGCAATGAGTGATCCCATATGATATAAACTTCATCATTTTCTATAATGCTTTGTGGCTCATGTTTCCAATACAATCCCCAATGCAACGGTCTTGCCACATTATTATGCCTTTCAGTATACAGTCCTTCTGCCTTTAGTATATCACAACCAGCAACAACATGTGTGACTGTTTCCAGTTCTGTTTTACAAAACTTACATTTGTCTGTTTCTCCTACATGATCAATGGACTTTGTAAACCAACCTGTACATAGCCCACTATCTTGGGTCACCTCTCCTTAACCATTCCCGTGTTCAGTCCTGATCAACATGAGGTTCTTCTAGAAGTTTTCTATATTTGCAACTATATTTATGCATTTTCCACATTTCTTGCCTTCTTATCTGGTCCTTCACCTTATATTCTTTCTTTTGCTTTTTGGCACATTCAGTTGCTGCCTGATATTTATCTACTTCTGGTTTGATTTCCATTCCTGCTTGATGCTGATATGCTTCTGGTATACTAAGCTGAGAAGTCATCTTAGATTTATTCTCCTCATGTTTCAAAACTTTCATTACATTTGGGTCTTGTGAGGTCAGCAGTGTGCAGTCCTACGATTGCAGATCTATACATGTAATCAATATCAAGGAGGCCCATCCCTCCTTCGGAACAGGGAATATATATTCTTGGTAAGCACTTATGTTCATAAATCATTTGGTGAGCATGAAGCATTCTTCTTGTTTTCCTGTCTAATCTACCCAACACATTTTGGGGTCAGTCAATCACTCCAAAACTGTAAGTTAGGACAGGAAAAGCAAATTGGTTTATAGAGTGAATTTTGTTCCTAGATGTCAACATTGTTTTCAAGATTGATAAGTTTTCAAAGTATTCCTTACTAAGTTATTTTCACATTTGTTCATGTTTTATTATTGATCCTTCATCAATTCCCAAATATTTATACACTCCCTCTTGCTCAAGTTCTTTTATATCACATTCTTGTCCCAAACGGATGTTTTCTGGGTACTGCAGTTTTCCTGCTTTAAAGGTTGCTTTTGCACATTTATTAAGACCAAATGGCATTCCTATATCATCTGAAAAACTTTTGACAATTTGCAGTTGTGCTTTCAGTTCCTCATTTATTTTATTTATTTATTTTAGTTTAGTTTACATTTGTTGACCGGGAGAGTCCAACTGGATTACAAGTCCATTTTCAGTAGAGGTCCGGGGAGAAAAACTCCAAGAGAACAATTTTTTACAAAACATAGTTTTAAGGACAGACGTTTGACATACAATTTCTATAGAAGAGACTTTGACATACATATTAACTAACAGATAGGATACATTCATTCTCTACAATATAATATTACATTTTAGAAGATATTCCTAAGTTTAGGATTCCTGTGATAGATTTACTACCAGAGTAAAAGCAGAGAGACGTAGAATAAGGCTGCGAGAGAGCAGATGATGCTCGCTATAGTTGAGAAGGATAACAAATTGATTTACTATATGTCTTCACCTGGTTTTACTTGAGAAGGATAACAAATTGATTTACAATATGTCTTCTGTTTTTTGTTGAGAAGGATAACAAATTGATTTACAGTATGTCTTCTCCTGGTTTTAGTTGCTTATGGAAAGCACAACATTGCTTGGGTAGTTTTAAATCATCTACAAAGAGAAGATGAGAAGTCTTTACACTGTTGTTTTCTGGGAGCCAAATTATAGCCATGGCCTAAGCTGTTAAGTAGACAGCTTAATGGGTTAAGGGCAAGGTAGAATAGCAGCACTGACAGAGAGTCACCCTGGAATATCCCCCTTTGAATTTTTATCCATGGGATAATAATTTGTCCTTTATCATGGCTTAATTGTAAAGTGGTCTGCCATGTTTCATGGTCACTGTAATGTAGTTGATCAGTTTAGAGTGTATTTTTAAGCACACTTTTATCCATGAATGTGGGATACTATCAAATGCTTTTTTGTAGTCAATCCCTGCCATACTTAGATTCTTCCCCTTTTTACAGTTTTCCACTATGACTTTATTTACCAACAAATGATCCTTTGTTCCATGTGACTTTCTTTTATTCCCGTTTGTTCTACTACCATAATTGAGCTTTCTTCTAAATGACTATAAACTCTGTCAGCATCAATTCCCGTGTATAGTTTATACGTCATTGGAAGGCAAGTTATTGGTCTATAATTTTTAGGGTAGCATGCAGGTTCACTCTTAAGTAGGAGCATTGTTTTTCCTGTTGTTAGGCAGGTTGGTGTCTGTTCTGGGTGCTCATATAAATAGTTCTTACTCATGGCTAAATTTTTGTGCAAAGATGTTAATACTTTTAACCAGAAGTTAGGTACTGCATTTGGGCCTAGGGTTTTCCAATTAGAGGCTTTTCTTAACTTTGTTTCAATCTCTCTAGCTGTTACTTCATCCCATTTCATATCCTGTACCTTTAAACCTCTTATTCTTTCTTTTACTTCTTATAAATATATATATTTCTTCTTTTTTTGGTGGTCTTTCAATTCCTTTTACCTTGTTTCCCCATTCTCTATACAACTTTTTTGCATTCTCTACATAGTGATGAAACTGATGAAATGCAAGTTGATAAATTCTTGTGTCTTGATGAAACAAGTCATCAAGAATTTATGCAATTTAGCATTAAATGTGTATATATATATATATATATATATATATATATATATATACACATATATAAATGAAAAGATGATTGACAAAGAGTGTGTGTGTGTGCGTGTGTGTGCGTGTGTGTGTGTGTGTGTGTGTGTGTGTGTGTGTGTGTGTGTGTGTGTGTGTGTGTGTGTGTGTGTGTGTGTGTGAGAGAGAGAGACTGTGCATGTATGCGTTGTTTGGGGACTGAATTACTGCTTCTTATGGAATGTTCATTAATGGAAAGCTTCTACTGTACTACTTTGCTGAAGTGATGAACGAAATTATTTGTAGTTGATGTACTGTTGCTATATTCAAAACTGCATTTTTATGAGCTGCTGTATTGCACAGGAAAAGAAAATTTAGAATGCTTAAAGTGTTTATCTTATAGACACAAGGCACAGGTTTTGATTCTCACATGGAGTAATTGTCTAGGCTTAAAATGGCCACAAGGCACTTGGCCTAGTACTTATCTATGAACCTATGAACCACATTTATTTACTTTTATATGCTGTGATGTTTCTGTGGTTTTATTTCTAAGAAATAAGAAATACTTTCATATTTTTATTGGTGTACTGCACATTAGATTAGCTCTTTCTGTCTCAAATAAAAACCTTGGGTCATCAGAAGTAATATCAATCATCATTTGTACAGTGCTGATGATAAATTAATTGATTATATTATTACTAAGACAGTATAGCACACTACCTGTTGCTGTGTAATAAGGTGTGGTAGACACTTACCATGCACACTGAGTCTACGTTCATGACTGGTAGAAATTAAGAGTTCATTGATAGTAAATGTCATCTTAAATGTATGCAGATAACCTCTGCATTCAGCTTTATTATGTGAATGCCATGCTGGATGCACTAATCTTCCTGGATGGTTATCTGTGGATAATGCTGAGGTGGGTAATTCCCAGTGTCCACACCACCTCTGATTATACCTGTGTAATTCTCATCAGTTTCGTAGTCATCTCCCCATATTGAGTAGTATTCCTCATCAGGTATTAAAGTAAGCGTAGGAGGTCCCACATGAGTACTGCCACAGGCAACTGCATTCTGTGTTACCTTTTTTGCAGATTCTACAGATTGTTGGCCCTTTTCATGCACTTTGTCAAGGTGGGGTTCATCCCCCCAATAGCATGTATATCCAGAACCACTTGATTACACACCTTTGCTGTCTCAGGTTGTTTTGGCCCCCTTTTCCAAAAAGGTGCTTACCATATGACCTGAGATTCTCCATGAGGAGACAGTTCTCCTTAGGGATGAAATTGTCTTTTCTCTATTTTGATCTCTGCTAATGCATGATGCATTAACCTGAAACAACATGAATGAGTAATTTTGGTGAAACTTAATTAAGAAAAAAATGAAACCCACTCATCACTCCTGCTGCAAAGGACACAGAAGCAATCCTGCATTCCTTACACCTAAATCCCTTCCAAAATCATGCCTGCAGCACCATGACAAGAAATCCTTAAATTCTGTTTGAAGCACCATGATACCATCAGTAAAAAGCAGAGCAGCAAATGTAAGATATTTATGTGAGTTCTCCTGATAAAACACTACATTCACATGTGGCACTTACCCTTCAACACTTGAACAATGTCCTTTACCCCATTGCTCTACTCCCCTTCAAATCATTAACCACACTTGTGGAAAAGCACTGCAAGCAGTTACACTTTCCACTATCAACTTATGCTTGTGGAAATAGATCTACACAGATCAAAATTTTCAGGGACCTTTCCCCATACATTTCCGGTATATGTTACACTGCCATGGATATGCAGTTATAATAAATCCCACTTTAAATTCCAAACTCCTATTATTACCACTTCCACTACTGCCATCAGCATACAACAATTGCATGTAACATTCACTTCAGTGTAAATAACATTTTCGTTGTGTTAATTTAGCATTTAGGTAGATTTTTTATAGTTTGGTAATTTATATGTATAAAGTTGCATTTAACTTACTTAAAAAAGTTTGCTCTCTCTCTCTCCCTCTCACACTGCAGTTAATGCTGAATTCGACTGATAGCAGCTAAATATGGTGGTTTTACAGTTACTGGTGAAAATTCAGGTTCATTTACACTTTTTTAGGCAAATGAAAGTGAACCAAGCTGTTCTCTATGAACCACATTAATACGCATCTGTGTATCTGATCAGATGGGCGTACTTACACTTTGGGTGGTTGTGGATGAGCTGCGCTGAGCCACACTGGTTGCAGTAAAAAAAAAAATCACAACATGCATGGCCAAATGAAACTTTAGTATCCCACAGCATTTATAAAAGAAAAATGGAAAATATCAGCATTTAGACTAGAGTTTAATGAAGGTTCCAGAGGTTAGGGAGACAGTAAGTAATGCCCCAGTGTATCTCTCTGTAATGCTTGGTTTGCCATGTCTGATTTATTTAGCTCCTTTCTGTATGTAGCTGCATGCACAATGTTGCTGTCATTTGTGCAAACTATAAAAAACATGTGCTAAATGTCATGTGTATGTGTGTGTTTGTGTATATATATATATATATATATATATATATATATATATATATATATATATATATATATATATATATATATATATATATATATATATATATATATACACACACACACACATATATATCTATACCTATCTATCTATCTATATATATATATATATATATATATATATATATATATATATAGATACACACACACACACACACACACACACACACACACACACACACACACACACACACACACACACACACACACACACACACACATACACATATATATATATATATATATATATATATATATATGTATATATATATATATATATATATATATATATATATATATATATATATAAATATATATATATATATATATATACATGACTTCAAACTACTATCAGAAGATGATAGCAAGCTATTGTTCATCATACATGTCCTGTGTAATCTACTATTTATAGGCTCATAGGTATATACTAGGCTAATGATCACAGGGGTCTATTTATGCCTATCCATGCATCCCAGCTGTATCCAGAAAATGTTGGTATCATAAAGGTTATTTCAAGGGGTATATAAAGGCTATGGCTTGAGTAGTTAAGCATTTATAGGCTTCCTGTGTTCTTTAGAATTTCCAGTTCTCCATCATCTGGTCCAGGTTGAGACTGAGTTGGGTTAGGGAAGAACTGTGCCTCACATGGATGGGAAGCCTGTTTTAGGGAATGTGTATTCTCTGAGATACATACCTGTTGCTCTTACATGTCCTGTTTATATCGCAAGCAAGGTTTAAGTAAATAAATCAGGTAACTCCGATGCTATTTGTTTTGCAAATATCCAAAAGGTCCATCAGAGCAAGACACAAGGATATCTTGTGTACCAGGTATAGATCACCCCTCAACGGTATGTTGGAGATTGAGTACATGGATAGGGCTTTGAGGTGATTGGCATAGGACATGTTAACACCCTGTATTATTTTTGCAAGGAAACCATTTGGACCTTCCATTGTTGCATGTGTCTAGTGAGGTATATACCAAAGGGGGCATTGTACTCAATAATAGGTCTGATGAAGGCTGAATGCAAAGGAATGATAACTTCATTGGCTCTAGATACCATTCCATTGGATATGGGTTGAGCAAGATAGAATGATTTCATTATTACCTTAGATACATGTTGGTCAAAATCCAGGTTACTGTCTGCATTCATCCTCAAATTCCTGACTGCTTGGTCTATTTATAGAGATGTGTTATCAATGAGGCAGCTTCCGGGGTAGGTAACTCACTTCCAAGAGGATACTAGTATGCATTTCTTGCCATTGAGTTTTAAACTGTGGCTCTAGCACCAGTTATTGGTTTGTATTAGCCCTTCATGGAGGATATTAGTGTCTTAGGGGGATTCTATGACTGCTCCTAATTTGCAATCATTAGTGAACTTGGTCAGCTAGAGGCCCTCGACATTGTTCTTGACTTCAGAGAAGTAGATGGCAAAAAGAAGCAGACCCAGCACAGAACCCTGAGGGGCTCTGCTAATGACCAGACTCTTTGTGGAGGTGGACTCCCCTATCTTAAATTCCTGGTCCTATCTGAGACCCAGCTGGCTGTCCAGTGCCTAACATAGGGGCTTATTTCTAATTCCATGAGCTTGTTTACAATGCTTGAGTAGGGTATTGTATTAAATGCCTTGGCCAGGTCATGGTAGGCAGTATGTACTGTTTTGCACTTGTTCATTGCCTCGGTGACCTTCTTGTAGAAGTCCATCATTTTGAGTAGGTATGATCTGCCCTTGATGTAACCAAACTGGGTTAGATCCAGTGTCTGGAGATTTCCTATGTCATCATTAATCATTTCCACGATAATTCTTTCCATGAATTTGAATGTGAGATTAGTCAAACTTATGGGTCTGTAGTTACTGGGATCCATGCATTGATTACACTTGTGCAGAAGGATGACCATTGCAGTTCTCCATTTCTGTGGCAGGAAGTTTAACTTAGAATAGTTTATAAATGTTCATGGGGTTATCTGGGGTCCTGGGTTTAATTTTGATTTTAAAGAAGACCACTTTATGGTCAGACTTTACCAGAGGACATTACACTAGGGGTGGTGGTGCAGCATTCTCCCATGTTTGTGAGGTATATTTGCTCCCCTAGTGGAAATATGGACCTTCTGGTGTTTACAATGTCCAGGAATCTCTTGGACTGAAAGTAATGGGTGGTGTATGACTCATAATTTATAGTAGGGTAGTTAAAGTCACCCATTAATATGGTATCGGGTGAATGGTTTGCATCTCCAGCAAGTTTAAGTATGAGTTATGGGTTTCTTAGGGCATAGAGGGGAGACTTATAGCTTGCAAGGATATGGTATGGAGCTTTGCCTATGGTAATTTAGACATGGAGAAGCTTAACCATGTCATCTTGTTGGACTGGCCCTGTGGTGTGTTTGTTTTTAATGTAAATTGAGACACCTCCACCTTTAATCCCTCTCTGTGCAGTAGCTGGCCTAAATGGGTGGAAAGCATTGTAGCCTTGCATGTCCAGGGTGGTCTGCATGACTTTAAATCATGCCTCAGTAACTGTATAGATGTCTGCATTCTCCAGGTTGAGGAGATGTTGTAAGGAATGGAGTTGCTTGTTTAGACTCCTGGCATTGAGCAGTAAAACGTTTAGATTTCCTTGGGTTGGTTTTGCTATGTTGGGAGGAGTGACAGTTTAGCAATTTTAGCCAATACTCAAAAGCCTAGCGACAACAGGTGCAAACCATCCTTCGCAAAAGAGCATGATCTGTTGACATTATCCTCCCATGGTGACAAATAACGTACTTCCTTAGAGTGACACCAGAAACTAAGCCAATTATTGAAGTCAATCATATTCTGTTTGTATTGTGGCATTTTCCTTCGTGATGGTAGAATCAAAACAAAAACAAAGCAAAAAACAAACTGGTAAACACCCAGTATAGAGTTCCAAACAAAACAGTGCAAGAATAAAAAATGAAAGGAACTCACAAAGTGATGTGAAAAGCAAAGCTTTTGAGATAAAACTCTTCTTCAGTGCTTAAAATCAAACTAAAACACATTTTAATATATACACCACATGAACAAATTCAAACCAATAGACATGCAGCAACAATAAAATGGTTGTGGTAGAATACAATGGTGATGGTAGAATGCTACTTAATGCCGGTGTGGGACATGCCACCCAAGAGCCCCATCATATCTCTTTTCATACGGTCCAGGGAGGTACATCTCAGGTCATTTATACCTACATAGACTATGTCTGAGTCATATTTGTACTTGTGGTCCAATGACCTGAGAGCAAGCATAATCTGGCAGATACTGGCCACAGATATACAACTGACCATTACTTTCTCCTTACTCTGTCTGGTGAGTGAGACATCTGTGTGTCTCACAAAGAAGTATCCAATGGCTAAAATATTGGGTTGAGTGGTGTATTTTCTTATGGGCTTTGTAGATTAGGCTCTGTGAGATGTTGCTGTACGTGTTATGGTCAGTGTTGTTTTGGTGGAGCACTTTTGGAACTACTGAGGATATCTGAAGTAGAACCAAAGTCTGGGATGCCTTTGGGGTATTGGAATATTACTTTTAAGAGCCTCAGCATATGTGGGTCTGCATGTCTGATACATACTGTGTGTGGCAAGTGTAGTGTGAGCATTACTGACAACCTGACTGGTATTATGACTGCTTGCATGTGAGAGTTTTGCCTTTAGTGACAACATGTAAATCCATCTCTTACATACCTTATCAGTTTGTTTAAGAATTAATTGGTGTCAGTAAATACGACGCAATTACTACATTTACTCAGGATGTCCATATCCACCATGCTGGCTGTGGAGATAACAGGAAAGTTCTTATCCTTGGTTACTGGCCCTTTGTAGATAATCAGTAGGTTGTTGCAGGCTTATAGTCATAATGGGAGTATCTAATCCAAATACAAAGGGCAGTGCTTATCACTGTGAAAACTAGTTGCTCTGTTTGCAACAGAGTAAAGTCTGAGAGGTAGGCATAATGAGAAAATATTAGTTCAAGGTGCCTGCGTCTATACAGGGCACTGATAAAACCCCCTTGTTAGAAGCTCAGTTTTGTGCAAAAGCAGTACCTTTATAGAGACTCAGAACAATCAGTAAACAAGTGAAATGGTCCCTGGACAATCACAACTAAAACAATCTAAGTTTTCTTAACTGATTTGAAGCATGGAATTCGACCGGGCCACCTTCCATTGCCCCAGAGAGCAGCACTAACATTTCCAGAGTCCTAAATCACATTCCGGACTTAAAGTGCAAGAAATTACTTACTTAAACAATAAAGCTGACTAAAGGGCACAAATTCAACAAATTAAACATTATTCTAAACAGCAGACACAGTGAGAAGGCAGAGGTACAGAAAATACAGTTTTTAATGCAATGGTAAAAATACTTCACTCTAAAATTATTTAGAGTGTAAAACTTTACTCATAAAACACAAAAATAACAGTAGTACTTATATTCAACTTGAAAAGGTGTAGTTTAGTAGAGTAAAGTACTTAACCAGGGATGGACAGCACAAGATGTACTCTGAAGTCTCTCAAATCAGTGGTGTGGTTGCCAAGTGTGTATATGCTCTGAAGGAATGAGCCATGATTCACACAGATGCGACACCTTCACAGAGGTTCAGAATAACCAATGAACAAGACAAATGCCCCCTAGCCAATCATAACTAGCACAATCTAACATTTATTAAATTATTTACAGCAAAGAATTCAACCAGGCCACCCTGCACTGCCACCAGAGAGCAACACTATCCCTTTCAAGCTCTTAAATCACAAAATGGATCTGAAATACAAGAACTAACCAACTTAAACAATAAAACTGGCTAAAGTGTAGGAAATTAACAAATTCAACAAAAATGTATGTCTTGCGTAATCCGTTGATTAACATTAATGTCTTTTTGTAATCCATTGTTTAATATACACATCCTGTGTAATTCATTGTTTAACATGCATTTTCCTTGTAGTCCATTGTTTAACATACATGCCATGTGTGATCTATTGCTAAATACTGATGTCCTGTGTAATCCATTGTTTAACATATATGGTCTGTACAACCCATTATTTAACATAAATGTCTTGCATAATTGATTGTTTAACATACATGTCCTTTGCAATCTGTTGTTTAATGGTCATGTCCTGCCCTGCGTAATCTAGAATCAGATCGTGGTGAAATGGGGTCCTATGCAGAGTAATAAATTAGTCAACATCCAGTCATACCAACATCCCATTATATGGCATTATCTCACCAACTACCAAAAAAGAGCATGTACTAATATAGGTTTACAATCACAATTTCAAGTGAAGGTTCGGTGACCATGGGATGTCGAAGTACAGCTGGCTGAGTCCCGTGTTGCCAAACCTTCATTTGTGCGAGTCCCAGTTCAGCGAATGCACAGTGCATTCGCACATATGAGGTTGCTCTTATAACTAGAGATCATGGTACAACGGGGATTGGGAAATTTACCTTTTTCCCCACTGTAGTGCGAGCGCAGCCTCCCATGGGGGGGGGGGGGTGCAGGGAAATTGTCATGTCATGTGATGGGCAGTGTTGGACTGCAGTCTTTGGATATCGAGAAAGGTTGAATGTGTGTTTGCAACATTCTGACCTTCTCGACGTTCCGAGTTGAACTTCTTAGTCGATATTTAAGGTAGGAATTTATTTTGACTGTTGAATGTATGATAGTAAACCACTAATACATATATATATATATATATATATATATATATATATATACATACATATTATAGTAAAGGTTAATTTCTAGATTGGAACTCTCACCCTAGTAAATGTACAATCCCTAGAACCTATCCAAACTCACTTGGTGACCACCTTCCAACTTGCACCCACAGAAATACCACCTACCAACCTAAAACACACAACTTTTAAAACAACCTGACAAACCTGTTAGCATACATACTATTTTCTTCTTTACTTTTACAACAGTTGTAGAGATCTGGATTTAATTTAAAACATCTATTTCAAATTTTACATTAAAAAACATTGACAGCCATTTGCTTAACAATAGAGTCTCACATTAAAAACAGACTTAGTGTGAACAATAGTAAGCTTCTCTTCAAATGAAACTCATAGTCTTCACCACCATCATCATCACCCTCTTTTCCCAGTTTTTCCACATGGGATTGGGATGTTGCGTCAACTGTCACCATCTCTCTCAATTCAGTGCCTGTCACCTGTCTTCTCTCACACAACATATCCATGTCTTTGCTGGATGCCCTCATTTCCTTTTACCTTCTTCCTGTCTATCCTAGATCCTCTTCAACAGATTGTTTTCTGTTTTCCTGCACAGGTGCCAGAACCACTGCAATCTACTCTCTTTGACCTTCTCTGTAACTGGAGCTACTTGGGCTTCTGCTCTGATGTCTCCATTTCCTCATCGGTCCCACAGTGAACATCTACCACCTGTGATAGGCACTTCATCAACATCACCTCCAGCTTTCTCAACTGATGTGCCTTGGCTGCCCAGATTTCTGTACCATACAGTAGAACTGGTTGCACCACTGTTTTGTACACCTTCCTTTTCATCTTCTTTGCCTTTCTACAATCTCACACTATTCCTAACATTCCGTGCCAATTGGCTGCAGCCCCTCTGCTTCTAGCTTTGACCTCCTCATTCAGACTTCCCTTCCCCTCAACCAACCCTGACCCTGCTCACCTGTTCCACTATTTTCCCTTCTGTCTCAATTCTCAGTTCTTCTGATTCCCCTCATTTGCTACCATTACAGCTGCCTTATCTGTACTCGGTTTCATCCTGTGTTACTTCAGTTTTACATTCCATTCCCCTATCATTCGTTCATTGTTTGTCTGTAATGCCACATCATTTTCATAAAGCAGCTTTGTTGCACTGTCTCTTCCATCCTATTTGCTTATGTAGTCTATCGCCAGTATGAATAGCAGTGGGCTCAGAACTGAATCCTGGTGCACACCAACTGCCACTGGAAACCCCTTTGTGAGACCAAACACTGTTCGTACTTGAGTCATTTGGTCTTTGTACACAGCCTGCACTAATTCTTCATAGGTTCATAGGTTCATAGGTTCATACCAGGCTATCTGCCCTAGGGCATTTATAAGCCTAGCCAGAGTGTGTATGGCTTTCGCCACCCATTTTAAATTAATTTTGCTATGCCCTTTTTCGAGGTTAGTATACTGCGCTTCTGTCTAACAGTGACACAGAAGTGATACCCGGGGTAAACCTACGATCTCCCATCCACTCATCAAGATTCCTCCTGAAGAGAGTCAATGAGGGACTCTGCCTAACCTGGACTGGGATTTTATTCCAGAGTGAAGGGAGCCTCTGGGTTATGAATCTGTCCCTCCAGCATGTCCTATTTATTTCAGTGCTGAGGTTTAAGTCCCTCGAGCGTGTAGCTCGATGGGATTTGGATTTTCTGAGGTGCAGCATGTCCATTAATTCCGTGTTGGACATGGCTTTATAAGTCAGGCACAGATCGCCTCTGAGCAGGCGGTATGCCACTGAGTAGAGCTGGAGTTTCTTTAACCGGGCAGCATACGGCATCTGTTTGAGCCCCTTGATCTCTTGGTGAGGTACTTTTGGGGTCTTTCCAGTTGCTGCAGGTGTCTGGTAAGGTACATCCCAAAAGGGGCATTGTACTCAATTATGGGCCTGATGAGGGATGAGTAAAGAGGCACGATGACCTCCCCTGATCTAGATGTGAATCCCTTCATGATTAGGTGGGCTATATAAAATGTTTTTCTAACCACTTTGGCCACGTGGTTGTCAAATGAGAGATTACTATCAACTTGGGTCCCCAGGTCCCTAATTACTTCTTTTGTACTTAATGGATTACCACCTATGTGGTAATTTGTGGGCACTTTGTTTTTGCCAAAGGAGATGACTATACACTTTTTGGCATTTAGCTTGAGGCCATGGCTCTGGCACCAGTTGTCTGTTTTTATGAGGCCCTTTTGGAGGATGCTTGTGTCAGCTGGAGAGTCTATTATAGTGCCCAGTTTGCAGTCATCTGCGAACTTGGTCAGCCACAGTCCTTCCATGTTGGCCTGTACCTCCGAGAAATATATACCGAACAAGAGAGGTCCCAAGACTGAGCCTTGTGGGACGCCACTTGTAACTGGTTTGGAGTCTGACATGGCTCCAGCTATTCTAACTATGTGGGTTCTGTCCTTGAGCCAGTTTGCAACCCATCTAGTGACATAGGGGTTTATATTTAAGCTGGTGAGCTTATCTATAATTCCCGAGTGGGGTATTGTATCGAAGGCTTTTGCGAGGTCCAGGTAGGCTGTGTGGACCACCTTCCCCTTGTCAATGGCCTTGGTGACTGTTTCAAAGAAATTGACCAGGTTTAAAAGGCAGGATCTGCCCTTAACAAAGCCGAACTGGGTAGGATCCAGTGTCTGTAGGTCCCCAATATCTTTATTTATAAGGTCCATGATGATCCTTTCCATAGCTTTGCAGACCAAGCTAGTGAGACTTATGGGGCGATAGTTTCCAGGATCCATTGAGGCACCACCTTTGTGGAGAGGGACCACTGTTGCTGTACGCCACTCTTTGGGTACATATCCTGTAGTAAGGCTGAGATTGAACAGTAGTTTTAGGTTTGGGTTTAGCTCTTCTTGGAGTTCATGTAGGACGCAGCCCGGGACATCGTCTGGTCCCATTGATGCTGTGTTTCTTGCTTTGGAGAGGGCAGCTCTTACCTGAGCATCTGAGATGTCAGGGCGCAGCACTCTGCTGGGATAGATATTAGCCCTTTTGGTGGGGAGGGGGGGGGAGAAGTTTGCGCTGAACCTGTCAGCTAGGATGTTGGCAATGTCTGTGGGTTTGGTGTATTTTTGTCATTTTGGACTAATTCTGAGCATATCTGGGAATTCCCACCCAGGTTCCTAACATAACTAAAGAAAGCCTTGTGATTATCCTTAGTGTCCTGTGCAATTTTTCTCTCGAAGCTGGCCTTAGACGATTTTATGAGTGCCCATAGTTTTTTGCTAATACTGATCAGAGATGCCTTCCCTTTTGGGATTTTGCTCTGTCATGTAGTAGCTTCCTCCTTCTATTGTATAGTTTGTTTATGGCTGGGGTCCACCAGACAGGACGTCTGCCTTTGGAGGATTGGGTCTTGGTTTTATTTGGGATTGCATGATCCATGCATTCCTGAAGGTGTTCATAGAATGCGTTTATAAAGGATTTTGTGGTCTGGGCAGATATCCAGAGGCCCGGGGGCTTTGAAGGATTCCACCTCGGTTTTGAGGAGTGAGAAATTTGCTTTAGAGAAGTTTTTCACTGTGGTTTTCTGGGCATGGGGTGGGGTCGGGATGTGAATATCCAGTGAGATTAGTTTATGGTCTGATCTTACCAGTGAGGGATACACTTCTGGTCTGGAGCATAGAGTCCCCATGTTGGTGATGATCAGGTCCAGTATGTTTTCCCCTCTTGTGGGAGTGGTAACAAGTTGTTCCATAGCATTTGAGTTTATAAATTCTAGGAACCTTTGGGCTAGGGTGTTGGAGCTAGAGTAATGCTCCCAGTCTATGGTTGGGTAGTTGAAGTCACCCAATATAATGGTGTTTGGAGAGACCTTCATATTTTCCAGTGTTCTCAGGAAGGCCGAGTGGGGTTCCTGGGTTTGGGAGGGTGGTCTGTAGCAGGCTATAAACTGGAAGGCAGTTTTACCCACTGTAAGTTGCACATGGATAGTCTCTGATGCTTCGTGCTGTGCCACCAACCTGGAGGTGTGGATATCTTTGACGAATATTGATACTCCCCCTCCTTTTGTGGTTCGGTCAAAGTTTTGGGGCCGAAAAGCATGGTATGAGGTATAACCTGGTAGTGCTGGGGTGCTCTTGAGAGCCTTGAACCAGGTTTCTGTTACTGCACAGATATCGATGTTCTCCATGCTAAGGAGAGTTTCGAAAGTGCATCTTGAGGTTTAGACTTCTGGCGTTGAGTAGCATTACTCTTAGTTTCTTATCCCTTGTGATACCTATGGAGGTGGGTTTGTCTTTTGAGCCTTGCCTAATAAAGGCACTATGGGGGTAGCAAGAGCCTTTGCCAATATCCGAAAGCCCAGGGGTGACAGGTGCAAGCCGTCCCTAGCGAAGCATCGTGGCTTGTCGAGCATGTCATCCCAGGCTGACAGGCATTGGATCCCCTTTGAATGACACCAATACTTAAGCCAATTGTTGAAATTGATAATCTTGTCTTCATACTGTGGCATCATTCTTGGTGAGGGTAAGATGCTACTCAAGGTCAGGGTCATACCGGCCTGGGCTAGAGTATTTCTGCAACTTTGAAGCATCATTAGTCAAAACAAAGCTTTTTTTGGGACCTCGACATATCCTTTCTTTAAGTCTGGGAATACCCATTTGGACTCTTTCCTCATGTACAGCTTCTTTTCAGTTCTCTGTCTCACTGCAAATATTGGGTTGGTTGTGCTGCATCTTGACCTGAATCCAAACTAATCATCTCCCATCTAACTTTCTGTTACTCTGTGTATTCTGCATATTAATTTATTAATTACTCTCTAAAAAATGTTCATGTAGTATGACATATGTTTGATACCCCTAAATTGCCCTCAGTTGTGAATGTCCCCTTTCTTCCAGTACACAGTGGCATTAGTATGCTTATTCGCTAGTCATCTTGGATATGCCATTCACTCCATACTGCTATAAGTACCTTCTAGAGACATTTCTCCCCTAATTCACCGAACATGTTGTTCATATCTGCCGTGACCTCAGCTAAGCCTGCTGTTTCCCTGACTTAATTTTCCATTGTGCTGTTATTACTTCTTCTAGGGTGGGCTCCTCTTCTTATTTCTTTGTAGGCTATTTCTGGGGCAGTACAGCTTCTTTAGGGATTTCTTCATTCAAAAGCTGCTGAAAGAATTCCTTCCATCTGACGATGTTGGACTGGTGAGCAGGTTGTTGCTGGCATCCCTTATGAAGGGTGTCTGCTGACTATCTTTTTCATATTTCTTCTCTTTGCCTTACAGCCTGATAAGTTTCTTTGTGCCATCTAAGTCACCTTATAGAATACGGTCAAGGGCTCTGATGCCTTGCTCTTTGCTTTTACAACTGGTTTCTTAGGATCTTATTGAAAATGCATCTGGCAGCCCTTTAAACTATAAGATATGTGATAGGATTCAGTCAAATAGCATATAGTAAAGCACTAATTAGTGACTATCTAAAGGGAAGCAGCTCATTAACAGCTCATAGCCTTACTCATCTGCATTAACTATGGGATAGACTATTGTAGCTCAACACAGTGCATTTCATATCCATGTCCCTGGAAAAAAAAAAAAAAAAAACAAGTGAAATTAAAAAGTATTCATAGTTAAATTAACATTAAACTTGTAGACTTCACAGACTCTGGTTGATTCATAGCCAAATAAGAAACACACTTTCAACAGTCAATAAAACAAGGAAGCCAAAGTTGCAGTTGAAGAACATTATTCATATGATGATGCTCCTTTTTACAATTGATTCATTTCTTTACACCACAACTACAAGAAATCATTTTTCTGAAGGGCTTGAGATCCAAAACAGGCATCTGTTATTATTTGGTGACTGCAGCCCAGAACAAGTTTTATGAGGAATAGGTAACAAATAGGAGGGAAAAGGCAAGGACAGTTGAAAACTCTGCCTTCAATAGTGAATCCCCTCCCCACACATACACATCAGTTTCTGACACCTGGATAGCTGGACACTTCAATTATGTGCTTGAGATCAAGTGAACGAATAAATTCAGAAATAATGGGCCAAAAATGTATCTCAGTTTACTGCTGTTGGAACCATACAGCGTAATCCACTGTAATTACCCTCTGTCCTCTCATCTTCTTAGCTCAAGAATAAGAGACATAGATCCAACAATCAAGAAAAAAAAAAAAAATTTTTTGCTTATATATTTATAAAATGGCTAGAATAACAAATTCTGCAATAGCAGGCATTTTCTAAAGGATCGAAAGTCTGAAATTCAAACACCTGTCATTATTTAATGACTGCAATCCACAACAATTTGCAAGAAAGCAGTAAAGTTTACAAGGAACAGACCAAAATACCTTTCAACTTCTTTGCTCAAGAATTCTAGGGAAAGCCAAAAATTCTTGGGAACAAAGACCTCAAAGGGGACATATTTCAAATATTATTCTCCTTTTATCTGTTTGTTAACTAGGTAAGCCCACAGGACTAATTTGAGTTTCCAGAAGACTGTTACTTTTATCTGAGCTGTTGCACTGAGCAGAATCTGATGATTTGAGTCCTAGGAAATCATGTTCATTGATTCAGCTGAGCAGAATGGCAATCTTTTTAATGTTTTATGATTGGGCCTCTCATCAAACACTGGGCTCTAGGTAGCTGCATAGGTTGCCTTATACTGGATCCAGCCTTGTGGTAATTAATTGTTTAACTCATTCAAGTCTATAGTATCTGTTTTGTATACCTTCTGTTAACACCCAGTAATGGTGTCCAGATGTTGTTTGGATCTTGCTGCTTTAACTAAGTGACTTACTAGTTAATAATAGGCAGTATTCAAAAGGGCAAGAAGTAATTAAAAAACTGACATTACTACTGTTAAGGTAGGATATTTTATAGTAGAGCGCTCTATGGCATACATTTTCTGAACCTAAACTACTAACTGTTCTATTTCACCTTTCTCCCCTGACTCCCTCTGCATTGCTCACCTAAATATTCGTAGCATCAACAACAAAATCACACAACTTCATGCCTTAATTGATTTCTATGCCTTTGACATTCTTTGTCTCACTGAAACCTGGCTCAAGCCTAGTACCAAAGACAACGAATTTACTCCCCCTGGCTATAGCACCTTAAGACATGATTGTCTTAATAAAAAGGGCGGGGGAGTAGCCCTTTTATACAAATCCCACCTTCAGGTAGCCTTAGTGGACTCCTTGCCCCCCTCCCTACCTAATGCTGAAATACTGTGCTCCAAGCTCCAAGTTAATAAAACCAAGGCTATATATATCATTTGTTCCTACATCCCTCCAGGAAACAACATCAACACACTAGAAAATATCCTAAGCTGATTCTCCACTAACTTTCCACAAGAAACTATAATCTTAGGGGACTTCAACATTGATTGGAACTCCTGCATATCTCCCAAACCCTCCATTCACCTTAATCTCTTTAACTTTCACCAAACCATTAACTCCCCCACTAGAATACACAAAGCAACCCACAAACAAACCATTCTAAATTGGATACTAATTAACAACAACCCCCTCTCCTATAAAACTGGAATACTCCCTGACAATATCAGTGACCATCTCCTGACCTTTATCTCTAAACAAAAATACAACAACCTCAAGCAAACTACCTACCGTACCATACACAATAAAACAGATTTTAACCTAGCATCCTTTCAAAATGAACTCAAAGAATACAACTGGTCAAATCTAAAATACCTCCCAATAGACGAAGCAGTAACCCATTTCAACAATACCTTCCTACAAATTCTACACCATCATGCCCCACCCCGCCTAATTAGACTAAGCTCTAAGGCAGCCCCATGGCTCTCAAAAACTACAAAACAAAATATGCGAGCCAGAAATAAATTATGGACTAAATGGAGATCCACAAAAAACCCTACAGACCATCAGAACTTCAAACACCTGAGAAACTCAACAAAGAAACTTATCTATCTTGATAAAAAAAACTACCACTTTAAATATCAACAACACCAAAACCAAAACCCCAAACAATTTTGGTCAGGAATAAACAAACTTCTACATCCAGGGAATACCAAAACCCCTACCCCAGCTAGCCTATCTCAAAGCCAACCCGACATAATAGCCAACACTTTCAATGACTTCTTCTCTCAAACAGTCGCCTCTCTGGCAAACACCATGACTCCTCCCCTATCCCTCCAAAAAACCCATACCCAAAACAGCACCCCCATACTAAAGTTCAATACTGTCTCCACAACCTATATACGTAAATTATTATCTAAACTCAAACCTTGCACCCTTCTGCTGACAAGCTACCAGCGAATATCTTCAACTAGCTGCTACCGAACTAGCCTACCCAGTCTCCATCTTAATAAACAGAACTATAACTGAATCCAAAATCCCTTCCTGTTGGAAAATCTCCCATATCATTCCTCCATAAAGGAGGTAACTCTAACGAACTCTCAAATTTTCGACCTATTGCCCTTCTATCTCCACTATCCAAAATAATGGAACGCTGCATACACCAACAGCTCTTACATCATCTCTTGAATAGCAACTTGCTTGTAGACTCACAACATGGTTTTAGACCCTACCACAGTACTTCTACTGCCCTTCTCTCCTTCACTGACACAATAAACAAAAATCGTAACAACAACCTGTTCTCCTCTGCACTATTCTTAGACCTCTCGAAAGCATTCGATATGGTCAACCATCAACTTCTCCTCCACACTTTAGAATCCCTGTCACTTGACTCACTGGCTCTACAGTGGTTTGATTCTTACCTGACAAATCGAAAACAAGCAGTCCTTTGGGACAGCCATCTTTCCTCTCAACTCCCAGTTAACATAGGCGTCCCACAAGGGTCCATCTTAGGTCCCCTACTTTTCTCTATATTCATAAATAACCTACCCACTTCCCTCCCTACATCCACTTGTATACAGTATGCTGATGATTCTACTCTCATCTGCTCTGCTTCATCCCCAGTAGAACTTCACTCCTCTACTCAATTGGTTTTCACAGCAGCAGAAAATGGTTTCAACATATCTGTCTCCTCCTAAATCCCAAAAACCAAACTTCTACTCTTCACCCCAACCCTTAAATCCACTCCAATCACTTTTTCCATCATGTCCTGCAATGGCACTATCATCAAGCCTGACCATTCCACAAAACTGCTAGGTGTCACCATAGACAATCAGCTAAACTTTGACTTACACGTTGATTTAACTATCAAGACAGTAAATAAAAAGATAGGAGCCCTTTACAGACTTAAGCCCTTTCTGACTGCAACATCCCGAGTATCTCTTGCCCAAACTCACCTCATCTCCACACTTCTGTATGCCTCTCCCTCCTTTATCAACCTTTCTAAAGCTAACCTTCAGAAACTTAACTTAGCCTACCACAGCATTGCCAGATTTGCAACTGGCTCTCCTTTCCGTACTCATCACTGTCTTAACTTAAAGAAACTCAACTGGCTTGAACTTCCAAACCTAATACTCCTGCAGCAATTTGTCATCACTTTTAAAATTCTAAATTACCCCTCCAACACACCCATACTGAAAAACCTTATCACACCTTATAAAAATCTTACTTCACTTCGTTCAGCCAACAAGCTCCTAGTAACTACTATCAAATCTCATAATAAAGCAGGTGACTCCTTATTTGCAAACGCTATCGGATCATATTGGAATAAACTTCCCACTGAACTTACTTCCCTAGCCTCATGTCACCTTTTCAAAAAACAGATTAGAATTCATTTGCAAGATCACTGGCTATGCCCATGCTTGAATCCTGACTGATAACTGTTACACTACCTGCTCTCATAGTAAACTCTGGATTTTAAATTGTATCTTGCTTTTTGTAATGTTTGTATCTTTTCTGCTCTAGTGATCTTTTTAAAAATATAAACTTTCTAGTATAATAGTGGAGCTTTCCTCCTCAGCCCTCTGCAAAAAATATACATGTATCTAGCCTCTCAAGCCTGGTAATACTGTATAATCGATTTTACTTTGTTTTCTTTTGTCATCTTTGATTGATTATTGTTTTATTTACATTTTATTAGTAGTATCTTTTTAATGTGTAAACTTATAGCATGATAGTGGAGCTTTTCTCCTTGGGCCTCTGCTGAAAATGGACATGTATCCAGCCAGACTAGCCCGGTTAACAAATGTAAAATAAATAAATAAATAATTATTGGCTGACTGTAATCTTTAGTAACTTATCAGAAAAATTGAGTTAAGGAAGATGTGGTAGTGCAGAGGATTTAGTCTCTAAGTCTTTAATGAGCTGCTTCCTATAGTCAATGGTACAGGTTTTGAATCTTTCTTCCTCTCTTTGCCTACTGTATGATCAAGCCATTTAACCAGGCATTGCTCCTGAGTCCTGGTTAAAAAACTAGAGAGAAAAAAAAAAAAAAATATATATATATATATATATATATATATATATATATATATACAAGAGTGTGTGTGTGTGTCTGTGTGTGTGTGTGTGCGTGTATAAATAAATAAGGATAAGAACTGTGATTATAGACACAGAGTGAGAGAGAAAGATAGATCTATATATCTATATCTAATCTATCTATCTATACATTGCAAAAAATATATAAGGAAAATTTTGAGATATTCATATGCCATTTTCAGAACAAAATTCTTGGGCATTACTGACTCTTCCAAGTAAAGCAGAACTGTCTGTTCTAAGTAAATTAGAACTAATTTGCAACACAAGCATTAAAGAAAAAAATTAAGCTTTCTGGGCATTACTGACTGGTGTCGGTGGTGAGTGCGCACACACACACACACACACACACACATATACACACTCACACACACACACACACACACACACACACACACACACACACACACACACACACACACATGTGCTTTCTATATAATTTTTACTTACTAAAATTTTGGTACCCAGTCAAGACCTCACTGTACTTGTTTCCTCTCCTCATTACTTTGTTTCTTCTACTGTATCTGCTTTATTCAAGCTGCTGAACAGAGAGCAGCTGGGAATTTGAGTTCCAGGAAGTCAGTTACTCTGATGTGAGTGGCTTAGCTGATCAAAATGGTAGCCATTTTTTTAAGATTTATGGACAGGGCCCCAACAAGCACCAGACTCTAGGGCACCTTGTATTCAAACTGATACTGGTTTAATCTATTGTTTAACATTCATGCCTTGTATAATCCATTGTTTAATATTCATATCCTGTGTAATCCACTGTTTAATGCTCATGGCCAGCATAATCCTTATTTAATGTTCATGACCTGTGTAATCTCATGGCTTAATTGTCATGGCCTGTGTAATCCATTGTTTGATGTTCATGACCTGTGTAATCTCATTGCTTAATGCTCATGGCCTGCGTAATCCATTGTTTAATGTCCATGTCCTGTGCTGCACACTGAAGTGCTGCTCTTAAGGGGTCCATAGAGAAAAAGCCCTGGGCTAGTCTGGAACTGATCCATCTTATCCTCTCAATACAATGCAGTAAGTAATAACTGTTTATCTGTTCATGAAAGTGCTTGTTGTCATATTAACCAATGTGTATTTGTTGCTGCCAAGGCGGAGATTATGAGTAATCCAAGTGGACCAGTTTATGTGCATACCTACCACCTTGCAAAAACCTGAAGCAGGAAAACACAGTTTGCCTTATTCTATTCCACCCATATAATGAGTAAGAATCATTCCTGATAATGATTTGGATGTCCAAAATTGTGAGATTTTGAAGCTGCAAAAGTATGTCTTTTTAAAGTACTTTTTGCAAGGCTGCACCCCACATGCATCCCCATATGGGTGCTTTGCCCCCACTCTAACTACTTTTATTTATGTGACTTGTGAGGTCAATATATCTTAGAAAAAAGGGCAAGCCAGATACCTCACTTTTGCAATTTTTGGGTGTCAGAATTATGATACGCATCAAGGGAAATATTCCTTCATTTCTCATACAGTTTCTAATTTCAATAAAGATAAACATGTTTAAAACCAGAGATTAGTACTTATATAAGTGCACTCTACTGCTAAAAGTTGCTTTCTGTTTTCCGCTTAAACCAGGAAACTTGTTGAAATTTTTGCTTTTGGTAAGTATGAAGGAACAAATAAAATAAAATATCATATTTATTTGATTAGAGTAATATGACTGTAGAATAGCATTTTCCTAAATCCAGTCTCTGTTAATGCCCATAATTTTATTCTGGAGCAAAATTGATTTATATATTTTAACAAAGATGGCTGAAAACAGATATTTAAGAAATCCCTAATTTCTATTAAAAAAAGTATAATCTGTCTTTTTACCTAGTTATGTGAAATTCTTGTTATTAAGAAGCAAAATGTAAAGGATTATACAGTGACCATTTTTGTATTAATGATCTTCAGAGGAGTAGCTATGGTTGGACAAAAGGGGGAAGTTGTCCTAGGCACAAAGTGTTACGGGGCATGAGCAGATGATGCAGATCAGACTTCATTGCATACCAGCATTTATAAATAAATGTCGGTATTGCATTTGTGGTCAGAACTGAAGAACTGTCACACTCCGTGTGTATCACAAACTGTAGCAGGTGATTGCTACAAATGTAGTTAGCAGTTTGCTATAGTTTAAAAGAAAAAAGGAGCATTTTTTCTCCTCAACTTAAAATTAAGGGGGGTGCCAGATCAGGTGACATCACCAGGCACAAAAATATCTTGCTACACCAATAATGGTCTTAATAGCAACTCTTAACAAACAGCATTACTGACAACAGACATAGACAGTGACTAAGAAATACTCTTGAGATGGCAAATAATAGTAAAACACTTCATTAAGAAGTATGTGAGGATTCAGAATGCATCAGACATTCATTTAGCACTTAGAAGAACCAGATTTCATGACAGAAGCCCCAAATTCTTGATTTCTGAGATAAGTATGTCATAGCTGTCAGCCCTAATTACATGGAAGCTAAATAAAACAGAGGAAATTAAAGTAACAACAGAGTATGAGAACAGCAGTAAAATACAAAACGAAGAAAAGCTATGCTGGACCACAGAAAGGAAATGATAGAATACATGGATGATGTGATATTCTTTACTGGACCAGCACTATAGCTTCTTTGTGCTTTGGACAACATGATCCCTTTGCCAGAAGTTATTAATTTATTAATGATAGACATTGCACTTTAAATCCCACTTGTGGGTAAAAAGGGAGTATAGACATAGCCGGTGTCGACAATCTGGGGGACCCAAATAAACTTCAGTTTGGAAACTTCCCACAAGGTTATTTCCACTTCACAGAGATATACCTCCAGACATTATTTTACATGGCTCAGGCATTTGTTTCACATAGTACATTCACATTATTTAAAGTATGCATAGAACTATGTACAAGCAACCTTGTAAATCATGAGTGATAAATATGCAAACTGGCGTTTAGCTGCAGTTATTACATTGTGACGAGCCTCTTTACTGCATTGATAGCCAGTCACACAAATGTGAATCATGCCCCAAGTCATATTTACAAACACTAGTTATCTTCAGCCAACATTTACCCAGTGAGTTTTTATTGTAATTCAAACCCTTCCCAATGTGCTAACCAGGTAAACCCAATGAGCAGAAGTGTTTCTTTTCAAGAGCAAACCAAGAGAATTGCTTGATTTAAGTGAGTTGAAGGCCAGTGGAAAGTGATTGCTGAGGAAATCAAGGCCAGGACTATAGGGTGAAGCATACTAACAAGTCACAATCTTAACTATTTGAACACTGCCAGATGACCTGGCAGTTTGCAGGTAAATGCTTTCCAGGCAAGAATGTGCATAAAAAATTATAGCACCATCAACATTACAGTGGAATCAGGCAAATAATCTTTGTAAGCAAGATACACATGTTTATGTGAATTCCAATGAACCCTAAATTTCCATGATACAGTTCATTAACAGTAGCAACCAGTCACTAGAACAACAACTACAGAAGGAGCAGGAAGTCCCCCAGAGCATTGTGCTATCAAAAATAGTTCTCTGTGACAACAAATGCAACAATGACAAAACCCTTTTCTAAAACTGCAAGCCTGCTGAGTTTCCCCAACATAGTGCCAAACATCACCATAACAACTACTTCAGCTGAAGTGAGCTCTTGGCAGCACAGAAAATCTAAAACCCAGAAGTGAGATCTCAGAATTTAAAGTAAGACCTCCTGCACACACATCATTGTTATCTGAAACGTAAAAAGAAAAATTGTACAGAAGAGGGAAGAAACCAAATACTAAATCCTGTAACACCTCTTCTGTCTGGTATTATGCAAATAACCAGTGAAGTAAGCATTCTGGCTCAGAACATGGGCTTAGTAAAGCAATATTATGTTCTCATACACACATATCCCCACAGTACTGTGGGTTTGACTAGGTGTTTAGTTGGAGGAGGACCACAGTACCATCTTAATAAACCACAACTACTAGGACAAGGTGTGCTGCATGCAAAACAGGATGGCAGACCCCAACGTTAAAATTTAAAGTGTATATCTATATATATATATATATATATGTATATATATATATATATATATATATATATATATATGTGTGTGTGTGTGTGTGTGTGTGTGTGAGTGTGTGCATATGCATGTGAGCATGCATGTGTGTGTGTGTGTGTGTGTGTGTGTGTGTGTGTGTACATGTTAGTGCATTTCGAAATCATGATCCAGCATACAGCACGCACAAAGTGATAGCGAGGATATATATTCCAGAAGTGAATGTTCCTGATTTTTTTTTTGGGGGGGGGGGTTATCTAGCTGTGCAATAGTTTTGTATTCGGAACAGTGAAGATATGTTACAGAAGGGAGAATTGCATCAAGAGACCATAACTTCGACTTGTGTGTGGTACCAGGGCCCATTTGTGTTTGGGAAAGGGCTTGCTGCCTGAGAAGACACATATGAAGTAGTATAAATTGCGTGCATCATAAGGAATTTATGTGCAATGGTGCTTTAATTCTAAAATACAAAGTGGGAAAGTCACTGAACTCGCAGGTGCTTCTGCTGATGTATAAGCTTACCGAACCCTGCATATAAATTCATACAGTGAAATGTCTCCAATGTATCAGACAGGACGAGTTTCTAAGGCAGCAGATGAAATTATTACAAACAAGATGAACAGCATCTGATTTGCAGAGGAAATAGCACTCACTACAAAAATCTTAATTTTTACTTTATTTTAATTTTGTTAACCAAGTTGTTTAGTTGGATAAAACTCCTTTACTGTACAACGGTAGAGATGAAAACCCCATTACTAAATGCAAAAATAATATTTCAAACAAAAGTTCAAACACAATACATACTACTTAGCATGGATCCTGGAATTTTGCAGCAGAGGCTGCACTCTACAACTCACTGTGTGGGAGGAAAGACCCCCACAGCCCCTTTACTTAATTAAGTACGTTCTAGAGTTAGACCACAAACCTGGTAAAGCAGTATATTTGTGTACTTTGCCTTTAATTAGCAGGAACACTCCTAAAATAAGCTATACTAAAAATATTTTGACAGATTAGTCAAAATCAGTTATAACATGTACTACAGAAAAGCATGTATGAGAATCACAAAATAAATGTTGGCATTAGGGCCCCAGCCTAGCTACAGTAACCCCCATTAGTGTGTTATTAAAAATAAGTGTATGAGGGGGAAATAACTACATGGGACATAAATGGGGACATGAAAATATCCCTAAATTAAATTGCGGAATTGAGCACTAGGTAGCCTATCTATCACAAGAGGAGTGGTTTCTGGCCCAGAAATTGTAATATATTGCCCATTTTGGCAGTTTTTCCATCTCTTTCAACTTTCTGGTTTAAAAGCCTGCGTTTGCGCTTTTCTCACCTTTCCTGTAACTAGTCTAGTCCAGATACAGATTTGCTGTATCCAGGACTGTTTGTAAGATTCTAAGTGGTGCCAAAGTCTGCTCTTCAATTTTTCCCTTAGATCTGCTAGTTCTCTCCTCTCCTGCACTTTTACTAGCTAATTAGTTTAGCACTCCACCAGACTTCTTGTAGCAATTATTGTAGCACTCAAAAGTGCTACCAGTACTAAATGTTCTACAAGGAAGCAGCTCCAGTACTTATTATTAATGCCCACCCTTCCAGGCATGTCTAAAGGTCAATACCTTGTGCTATCTCCTATTAACGTGGTGAACTTGAGCATCCTGAGGCAATGTAGCAACTGCCTCATGTACACTGACAACCCTCTCCTCTTACCTCCCAACACTCAGACTTGTGAGAGATGCACTTATATATCCAAGTTGGAAGCCACGCACTCTCCAGCCAAGACTGGAATAGCTGGTCAAGAGGAGAAGGTCAACACTTGCACCACACCACAAGGAACACACAGCCCTCCACACACACCAGCACTGTCTTCACATAAAAACAGAAACCACACACCCACCTTCGCTGAGGCTCTCAATAAAAATCTACCAAAACAGCAGAGTCCTCCAAGGCAGAAACACACTCGAACACCACAACACAACACTAATTGCAAGACACATAACTCTCCTAAACAGTGGGCCACTCAACCAAAGCCCCTAGGCAAAACAGTATGCCCAACACACTAGTCATAGGTGACTCGATAATGAGGCACACTGATGTCCCACTCACTAGGTGGAATAAGGAGAAAGTAACAGTCAGCTGCCTGTCAGGTGCCAGGATCCGCAACATAATGCACACACTCAGGTCCCTCAACAACAGGTATTCTGTCATTGCATATGGGTGTGAATGACCTAAGACATACCTCCCTGGACTACATGAAAAGAGACATGGAGGAGCTCTCAGATTATGTAACCCAGCCAGGTATGACCCTAGCCCTGAGCAGCATCCTACCATCACCCAGAATGATACCACAATAGAAGCAGAAAATGACTGATTTCAACAATTGGCTAAGTTTCTGGTGTCATTCTAAGGGGATCCAGTACCTGTCTGCCTGGGATGACATGATTAACAGACATCGATGCTTTGTCAGAGATGGCCTATATCTGTCACCCCTTGGCTTCCGGATACTGGCCAAGGCTCTTGCCACCCCTATAGTGCCTTTTTTAGGTGGTGTTCCAAAGACCAAATTACCACCATAACAGCTATAAACAAATGTCATGCTGCTCAATGCTAGAAGTCTAAATCGAAAAATACACGTGCTCAAAGCACTCCTTAAAATGGAGAGCATCGACATTTGTGCTATAAAAGAGACCTGGTTCAAGGCAGCAGAAAGCACCCCTGCACTACCAGGCTATAACTCATTCCACACCTTTCGGCCCCAGAACTTGAACCAAAGCTACAAAGGGGGTGGTGTTTCCATATTCACAAAGGATGTGCACACCTCCAGACTGGTAGCCCAACATAATGCATCTGAGATACTTTAGGTGCAGCTAACATTGGGTAAGACAGCGATTCAGGTCATAGCCTGCTGTAAGTCCCAAACCATGTCCCAAGACTCACACTCCATGGTCCTAAGCACCCCGGAGAATATTAGGGTCCAACCTAACACTCTCATACCGGGTGACTTTAACTACCCCTCTATTAACTGAGAAAACTACTCATGTACCAATACACTTGTCCAACGCTTTCTGGAATTCATTAATTCCAATGCCCTGGACCAGCTCGTTCTTACCCAGACTAGAGGTAGCAACATCCTTGACCTGGTCATTACTAAAATGGGCGACCGTTGCTCTACACCAATAGTCAACTCCTCCCTGGTTAGATCCAACCACAAACTAATCACCTTGGAAATCCACATCCCTCCCACCCCCCACCCCCCACAAAGGTAAGCACCACAAAAAACTTCTCCAAAGCTAACTTTGGGCTCCTAAATACAGAGATGGCTAACTTCACAGCACCCATACAAATGGAGAATAGTTGCATGACTGCCGAATCATACCCCAATGCACTGTACGAACACGTACACAAATGCATGGATCTCACCATACCCAATAGAACCAAGACTCTCTTCTCAAAAAAAGGAAGTCAATCTGGTGGTCCCCTGCCATAAACAAATTCTACAACAGAAGGATGAAACTGATGCGGAATAAGGTGAAGTCCCAAGACTGGAAAAACTCCCTTATCAGCCTTAACAATAGGTTGAGATCCCTCATCAAATCCTCTAAAGCTAGCTATGAAAACAGAATTACAGCAGATAGTAAGGACAACCACAAGGCCTTCTATAGTTATGTAAAGAATCTCCACAGCAATACCCAGATTTGCTCTGAGCTGCTGCACAATGGTACCTCCTATACCGAGTGAACAGATATTGCCAATATACTGGTTGACAGATTCAGTGCCAAATTTACTCCTCCCCCCTCCCCAAAGGACCAATCACAATACCAGTGGATTGCCAGGCACCAAGTATTACTGCTGCACAGGTTAAATAAGCACTGTCCAAGGCCAGGAATACAGCTTTTATGGGATCTGACAATATCCTTGGCTGTGTTCTTCATGAACTACAGAGTGAACTGGCAACTCACATGCATGCCCTGTTCAATCACAGCCTCACCTCAGGCTTTGTCCCTATCAAATGGTGCACTGCTACAGTCATCCTTCTCCACAAGGGAGGAGTGACTACAGACCCCAGGAATTATCTTCCCATTAGCCTGACGAGTCTGATATGCAAAGCTATAGAAAGCATCATCATAGACCTAATAAACAAGGATATAGGGAATCTACAAACTCTGGATCCTACACAGTTTGGTTTTATGAAGGGTAAATCATGCCTGCTCAACTTGGTCGACTTCTTTGAGTCAGTCACCAGAGCTGTGGATGAAGGCAAGGTGGTTCAAACAGCCTACCTTGATCTGGCCAAGGCCCTTGATACCATTCCCCACTCAGGAATCATAGAAAAACTCACTAAGCTAGGCATCAACCCCTATATCACTAGGTGGGTTATAAACTGGCTCACAGATGGAACCCACAGTCACGAGTGGAGTCCCACAGGGTTCTGTCCTGGGTCCTCTCCTGTTTAGTATCTACTTCTCTGAAGTCCAGGCAACACAAAGGGACTCTGGCTGACAATGTTCACAAACGATTGCAAGTTGGGAGCTATTATTAACTCCCCAAGTGATGATGACATACTACAGAATGGCCTCAATGAGACCAAAGACTGGTGTCAGAACCATGGCCTTAAGCTTATTGCCAAAAAATGTGTCATCATCCTCCTTGGAAAAACTCAGTTCCCTTGAATTACCACATCGATGGTAGTCCACTGAACACATAAGGCGTTATAAGAGATCAAGGAACACAGGTTGACAGCAACCTCTCTTTTGACCACCATATTGCCACTGTGGTCAGAAAGTCCTTCTATGTGGCACATCTCATTATTAAGGGTTTTGCATCCAGGAAGTAAGAGGTTATTGTATCCCTCTACTCTTCCCTCATTAGGCCAGTCATCGAGTACAATGCTCCATTTGGCATGTACCTCACTAGACACCTGCAACAACTGGAGAGGCCGCAAAAGTACCTCACAAACAGGATCCTAGGCCTTAAACACTTGTGCTATATGGACAGACACAAAAAACTCCAACTATTCTCTGTCTCATATCACCTACTTAGAGGCGATCTCTGCTTGACTTACAAAGCCATGTCTGACCCAGCTCTGTTAGAAATGCTGCATCTAAAGAAATTCCAATCCCTCCACACCACACGCTCCGGAGATCGCAACCTCATAACCACAATCAACAGAAGATGCTGGAGGGACAGATTCATAACTCAGAGACTGACCATGCTATGGAATAGACTTCCCATACATGTCAAACAGAGCACTTCACTGGCCCTCTTCAAGAGAAATCTTGATGAGTGGATGGGAAATAGAAAATTCACCCCGGGAATCACTCCAGTGGCTCTACTCTACAGAAGCACTAAGAGCTAAGGTCGGGTGGCATGACGCCAGGGTAATCCTATGGGTTAGGCTTGTAAAGGCTCCAGGGCCATTAGCCTAGTACACACCTATGAACCTATAAACCTATAAGAGGTAGAGGTTACACTTCCACCAGGGTTCAGTCAGAGAGCCATAAACCGTTCTTGGAGTGTTATAATCCCCAATGCAAAGAAAAGAGAAAAAAGTAAATAATGAGACAATGTTTGAGTTCAACATTAACTGCATTTTATTTTCACTTTTATGCATCTCATTACCAAATGTTCCAAACGGCCTTGCGAATGCTATTCAAGCAAAGTCCATACAAGGATTATGGTACCATGGCATTAACACAGGACAAGAAAACTGCAAATGGGTGGCACACTGCTTAAAAATATGCAACAGAAATCCATTTATGAGACAAAAAATTGTCAGTACACAGTACTACTTTAAGAGTGTTTGAGCAGTACAAAAAGAACGGTAAGATAACCTTTATAAAGAGAGAATATTGTGGTACAGCAGTTAGTGTTGCCACCTCACTGTTTGTGGTTCTTGGGTTTGGTTCTCAGTTGGGCTGACTCCTGTTTGGAACCCTCATGTCCTTCCTGTGTCTGCATGGGTTTTCACCAGGTGCTCTGGTTTCTTCTGTCAGAGACATACCAGTTAGTGAATTATTAGATACCTCTAAAATGCCAACAGGTGTGTATGCAGTATGTGTGCCTCCTGTGGTAGTGACTGATTCTCCTCTTTGCATCCTTTAATGGGTAGCATAAGATCTGGCTTCCCTATGACTCAGACTAGAATAAAAAGGACATCAAAGAAAGAATGATTAGATGCACAAAATGTCCTTTTTTTGGCTAAAATAACTATTTTAAGAGATTGCAAGCTATCTACTGACAAATATATGTCATAGGGATAGTTTCCATTCATACACTCAAAGTTGCTTATAGTTTTATGACTTCTCAAGCTGATATAGTCATTCATGGCTTTGCTCATTTTGGCTGCTGATGTACAGTATGGTGATGCGTTTAATTTTAACTGTAGTGCATTGTTCTTTTTGGGACTTTTATTAATTAACTTATTTTTCAGTCGTTACTGTTTCTCTAAGTTTCAGTGTCTTTAGATTGAAATTAAGTGGGAGTTTATTTTAATTTTTGTTAGATGCATATTTGCAGAGCTGCAGCAGTAAAGTTTAGTACCCTGGCAGCACACCCAGTTGGTGTCTCCCCTCTCTCTGATCTCAATCACTGTTGCACAATGACAGCTTATAAACTGTCATATTGTTTATGGCAGGACTCTATTAAAGTTTTGGGACCATTAAAAGACAGTCCGGCAGTTTATAAACTGTTGTTTCAGAGACTATATGAATAACGGCTTGTAAACTGTTGGGTGCCTGCTACAAACTGACTCCTGGGGAATTGGCCCCTCTGTCCTGTCGACTTTCTTAACCCTGCCTTCTCAAGAGCAGTTGATTTGCTCCTTTATGTACTTGAGGAAATAGTTTTGAGTATATATGTATGAGATAATGTTTTTTGGTAGATGGATATTTGAGGTGACATAACAGAATCCATAGGGATATATAAATGTACTTCATTTACACATTAAAGCCATATGAATCAACTACAAAGTTCAATGACCACAAACAATAACACAGTAATCAACATGCCTTACACTTCATTAATAAAGTGCACTTTTATCTTCTAAATTCACAATCCTGGGCCCCACATGAACAAAGGCTAGATAGGTTACTCACACTTCCAAAACACCAGTCTGTTCATTTCTCATATATGCAGGCAAATTACTCGGCATGATTTGTTTACCTACCATGTTTCTGACGATGCAACCAAGGTGTTTTGGTTCTGTATGAAAGCAACAACAAAGATGACTGGACAGTTCATCTAGGTCATTACAGCCTATCTGAGATAATGGCTAAAGCAACAACAAAGATGGCTGGACAGTTCATCTAGGTCATTACAGCCTATCTGAGATAATGGCTAAAGCAACAACAAAGATGCTGGACAGTTCATCTAGGTCATTACAGCCTATATGAGATAATGGCTAAAGCAACAACAAAGATGACTGGACGGTTCATCTAGGTCATTACAGCCTATCTGAGATAATGGCTAAAGCAACAACAAAGATGCTGGACAGTTCATCTAGGTCATTACAGCCTATATGAGATAATGGCTAAAGCAACAACAAAGATGCTGGACAGTTCATCTAGGTCATTACAGCCTATATGAGATAATGGCTAAAGCAACAACAAAGATGACTGGACAGTTCATCTAGGTCATTACAGCCTATCTGAGATAATGGCTAAAGCAACAACAAAGATGGCTGGACAGTTCATCTAGGTCATTACAGCCTAGCTGAGATAATGGCTAAAGCAACAACAAAGATGCTGGACAGTTCATCTAGGTCATTACAGCCTATATGAGATAATGGCTAAAGCAACAACAAAGATGCTGGACAGTTCATCTAGGTCATTACAGCCTATATGAGATAATGGCTAAAGCAACAACAAAGATGACTGGACAGCTCATCTAGGTCATTACAGCCTATCTGAGATAATGGCTAAAGCATTCATTTTTTAACAAGGTGCACCCCTGAGAATGTGCTTTCATTGTTAATCATTTCTGCAAGACTTATCAGACTCAACTTGCACAGGTCCGAAAGAGGTCCCCCCAAACGTGGTGCAGTAGTTTTTAATGTGAGAAAGAGGTGCTCTTCCAGAAAATGGTACAGTAGTTTTTAACTACACACTGAATTAAGATCAGTGTTAAATCATCTTAATGTAGCCTATAAAGTCTCTCACCCTCTGACCACAGATGGTGTGTTGAACAATAATCATACAGTAATACACCAAACTGAATATCTACTGCTTGTCAGACCCTCCCTCGCTTCTGCAAGAAATAGAAATTACAGCTCAAACATTTATTAATTCAAGTCACACAGAGTACCACTGTAAAACCTTACAGAAAGCTAAATGCTACTTGCAACTTTGCTGCTCAATATACAAATGTACAAACCTCCTTAATGAAAGCTGTTGACCTCCTCTTGCAAATGAGTTAAACATAAGAATTCCTCCTACTCTCTCAGCAGCCAAGATGCATTAAAACTTCAAAGATCCCGATTTTCACGGAACACTTCTGAAAAGGCCTATAGTTAAGTAGATCATTTCCCCTAGAACATGCTACAAAGTGAAATCACTCCAAGTAATAATATTGTATCATTTAGGAAAAGACTTGAACTCGTCTGACAAATTAATTCAAATGTACTTGCTTTAGGGAGGTTGGATAGACATTATACAAGATCTACAATCCTTATTTATCTGATATAATTTTTCACAAAATTTCAGGTCTTCTGAGGACTTCATAATATGTCTTCCAACTTCTTACCATAAGAATTCTGGACAAAGCCAAAAATAATGGGGGAACAAAATAAGGAACAGATTTCAAATATTGCTTTTAGCAATTTAAAAGAAACTAAAATAACTGGATTTATATTGGTATGCACATTCTGTATGAAATTAAATCTGTTTTCATTTAGTAACTTCAATGTTTGATAATTTGCTAGAAAAGAGTAATTTTATGAGGATCAGAGCAGTGTATAATGCAAAAACCTGACATTCTGTGAAATTCTGGACACATGAGAAGAGTGCTTCATGCATACCATATAAAGTAATTACCAAGCTCCTTGATCAATTTCTCATAGGTTCATAGGTTCATAGGAGCTTACTAGGGGTCTAGATTGATGAAAAGTCAAAACGTCAAACGCTCACATGAGCGTAAATGCAGGGAGTCAATGTTTATTTTTTAGATCGCAGTACAGTGAGGATCAGAATATTTGCCCTTTCCTCACTGTAGTGTGATCTCGGAGTGGGAATATATATTTAGTGGGGGGTGTGGGGGGTGCAGCTCCCACAATAGTGATGTGAGCATTCAACATATTGATTTTTCATCTATATAATATAGACCCGTTTACTAGGCTAATGGCAATAGAGCCCTTACAAGCCAAGCCAAGCCATATTTATCCTGAGTTATCCTAATTGCTGATGGTTAGGTGAGTGAAGTTTGCAGAGGTAAGGGTCTATGGTAGTTAATATAGACTTCCTCTGTCCAGAAGGGACATGGGCACCACCCCAGGAGTGAATTTGCAGTCACCCATCCATTGATCTAGGTTGCATTTGAAGAGGGTTAGGGAAGGGCTCTGTTTCACATGAGTTGGGAGTTTGTTCTAGAAAAGTGGCAGTCTCTGGGAGATGCATCTATCGCTCCAGCATGACCTGTTCATATTAGAGGCAAGGTTAAGATCCCTTGTGCAGTTTGATTTATGAATGTGTAGCATTTCCATCAGGGCAGGTCAGAGACTGCCCTGTAAGCAAGGCACAGGTCATTCCTTAGCAACATGTAGCAGACAGAATACAGTGGCAGGGCTTTCAGTTTTTCCATATAAGACTTGTTTTGTGTAGCCTGTAATTTATTGGAGAGAAACTTCTGTGGTCTATCCAATTGTTGCAGGTGTCTGGTGAGGTACATGCTAAAAGGAGCACTGTAGTCAATTATTGGTCTGATGAGAGCCAAATATAATAGAATTATAACATCCTTAGATCTAGATGTGATACCTTTACTTATAAGATGTGCCACATAGAAGGATTTACTTACTGCTGTGGATACATGGTGGTCAAAGTTTAGATTACTATCAACCTTAGCACCCAGTATGTGTACCACTGGGTGTACACTTAGAGGGGTGCTGTCTATAACGTAATTAGCAGGGATGTCATCTTACCCAAAGGGAATAATAATGCATTGTTTTGCATTTAGCTTTAATCAGTGGCTTTGACACCAATCATTTGTCTGTGTTAACCCTGACTGCAGTATATTAACATTGTTGGGGAACTCAGTGATTGCTCCCAATTTGCAATCAAAGAACTTGGTCAGCCAGAAGCTGTCCATGTTTGCCTGGACTTCTGAGAAATAAATTCTGAACATTAAGGGGTCCAGCACAGAATTCTGTGGTACAAGACTGGTAACTGGTCTTTTGCTAGAGATGAAGTCACCCACTTTGACAGCATGTGTCCTGTTGGTGAGCCATATGGCTCCCCATCTGGTAATGAAGGGGTTAATTACCAATTGGAGAGTTTCTCTATAATCCCTGAGTAGGGGATTGTGTCACATACCTTGGCTAGGTCAAGGTAGGTGATATGCACTGTCTTTCCCCTCATCCAGGGCCTTGGCGATTTTTTGAAGAAGTCAACCATATTTAACACTCATGATATACCTGTAACAAATCCAAACTGGGTTGACTCCAGAGTTTGGAGATTACCTATGTCCTTAATAAGATCCATAATTATTTTTCCATGGTCTTGCAGATGAGGCTAGTCAAGCTTATGGGCCTATAATTCTCATGGTCGGTTGATGGATCCCATTTGTGTAAAGGATTACTGTTGCTGTCCTCCATTCCACTGGAACATAGACAGTTTGCAGGTTGTGGTTAAATAAGGATCCAAGTGGGTCTGCGAGATCATGTTTTAAGTTGTTTAAAAGGCAACTAGGGATGTTGTCTGGTCCCATGGATGACATATTTTTGGCCTTGGAGAATGCAGAGATTTTCTGCTCTCTTAAGATAATAAGCTGAGGAATGGTGGCAGGTATGCTTTGAGGGATAACTGAAGGGGAGAGAGGAGTGACATTTGCTCCAAATCTGTCACCGGGCAGGTGGGCTATTACCTCCAGTTAAGTATGGGTGGTGCCATCCACAACCAGTGCAGGGCATAGCTGAGTGGACATAGTTAAACATGCCTTTTCATAATCCTTAACTTGGGAGGCTATTTTTGCTTAGTAATTATCTTTGGAGGACTTGACAAGATCTCTAATTTGTTTGTTCAAGCTAAAGATGGATTTCTTCCTCTGCTGAGCCATTTCCCTCTTGTTCTTGGACATTTGTTTCTTTCTCTTGTTGTATAGCCTGTTGTAACTAGGGGCCCACCAAGGTGGCTTATTTTTTTGGGAAGACCTGGTTTTAATCCGGTCAGGTACAGCCAGTTCTATACAATGCTCTCTCGTGTTAGTGAGTACTATGTCCAGGACATTTGAGCCTCTTATGCATGTGCTGACTAGCTGTTCCAGAGCATTTGTATTGATAAAGTCCAAGAACCTCTGAGCCAGCATGTTTGTGGTCATGTATGTTTCCCAGTCAATGGTAGGATAATTAAAATCATCCATGAGTAAGGTGTTGGGCTGTATGGCAAGTGACTCCAGTAAGTAAAGGTACGTGGTATAATTTACCTGGTTCATGGTGGAGTTATGTGGTAGGGGGCTTTGCCTATAGTTAATTGGAAATGGAGTATCCCAAGCGAGTCATATTGTTTGACCAGTATTGAGGTTTACTTACCCTTAATGAAGATGGATACACCTCCTCCTCCTTTGGTTCTTTCACGCTTAGTTTGTGGTCTGAACATATGGAAGGCATTGTAGCCCTGCACAGCCAGGGTGCTTTCCACAGTTATGAACCATGTCATGCTGACTTCACATACATCAGCATCTTCCAAAGTAAAGAGTGCTTCCAGGGAGTGCAGTTTTTTGTTTAGACTCCTAGCATTAAGCAGCAGTACCTTGAGTTTATCTAGGGAGGATTTTGTTATGTTGCGAGGATGATTATTTTGACACTGCCTAAAAAAGGCTCAGTAGGGATGGCTAATGCCTTTGCCAGTATCCGAACGCCTAGAGGAGACAGGTGCAGACCATCTCTGACAAAGCAGCATGGCCTGTCGACCATGTCTTCCCGGGCTGACAGATATTTAATCCCCTTGGATTGACGCCAGAAGCTAAGCCAATTGTTATAATCAATCATTTTTTTTGGTTTGTTTGTATTGTGGCTTCATCCTTGGAGAAGGTATAATTATTTTTAAGGCTGGGCTTATACCTGCCTGTGACACTTAATCTGACAGCTCAGTCATGTCTCTCTTCATATAGCCCAGTGAAGTACATCTCATGTCATTCACTCCCACATGGACTATGACAGAGTCATACCACTACTTATGGTTGAGTGACATGAGTGCTTGAGTGACTTGACGGATCCTGGCACCTAGCAGGCAGCTAACTGTATCACGCTCCTTATCCATCTTGGTAAGGGAAACATCCGTATGTCTTGCAATGGAGTCACCTATGACCGATACATTAGGTTTTGTGGTGTTAAGTCCTATGGCCTTATTTGTTGAGACACTGGTGTGTGTGTTATTATGTGTTGTGTGTTTTTTTTTGTTTTGCATTGTTATGTGTGTAAGTAGTTTCTATTTGGGATGCCTCTGATCTTTTCATAAGTTACCAGTGAGCAGCTCTGAATATGTGGTTTTATGTGCCATGTTCTTATTTAGTGTGGGAAGTGTGTGTGTGTGTGTGTGTGTGTGTGTGTGTGTGTGTGTGTGTGTGTGTGTGTGTGTGTGTGTGTGTGTGTGTGTGTGTGTGTGTGTGTACTGACAACCTGTCTGGTATTCGATTTGTTCTTATTTTTGAGTCTTGCCTCCAATTTCATAGTGTAACTACATCTCTCACATAAAGGGTTTGTTTTTGTTGCATGTAATTGTCAGTATACATGAGAAAATTGCTACATTGCCTCATGGCTGGCCAGAGAGATGATTGGAAACTGCCCATCCATGATAGCAGGCTCTTACTGTATGTTTTATTAGGGAAGCCAATGGGGTAATTTGACAGAAATGTGCTGGTAGTGCCGAGACTACAAGAAGAACCTATATTTTGTGTAGGCTAAGGTTAAACAATAAGGCAGCGCTGCTCAGTGCACAAATGAGATGCTCGAAGAGCAGCATAAAAGCTTGGAAGGGTTTCACCTATATCTGTTTAGGGAAAAAGTGAGCTTCTAGGCTTTTGCATCTATACAGGGCACTATTAACCACTGCACAAAGAAGAGCACCTCACAAGCATGCAGCTTAAATACTAGCAAAGAGAAACAAGTTTTAAGTGAACTACCAAGCTGGAAAGTACACAATAAGCCTTTCACCAGCAATCCCCAACTCAGACAGGTTAGATCAGCATACTTCTGCCACAAGGGTGAAGAAAAACACCTTAATGTAGAATAAGTGGTTTGGAGCCAGAGTGTAACAAGACCACACAAACTACCTACAACAGCCCTGCAACTAACAGGTACAACATAATACAGTGCAAATAACTACGTAAAGAAGCAGCAGATAGTACAGTTTTTTTCTTTAAACTGCTAAATTACAGTCACAGAATGCAAGAGAAGTGCAAAAAAATACTTCCTTTTGTGTGCTTCCCAGCTCAGAAAGACGAAGTAACAACTATTGCCCCTAGTAGAAATCAAACCAAACTCACAGAGACCTACTGCCAATAGATGAATAACCCCAATCTTCCTAATGTAAAAGCACAGTAAAAGAGTGTCCAGAATGAAATGCTACCACAAAAAACTTAAAAGATATGCAATGCTACCACAAAAAAACTTAAATATACAGATACAGCAGAGTACTTTGAACAGGTTATAAAAGTGTGATTATTCAATAAAAGTAATTCGCTTTGCAGAAATGAACCAAGAGCCAGTTAATTGTGCAGCATTTACAAAAGCACTAAAACAAGCGTGATGCCCACCGCTATCAATATGTGATGGCCACCAATATGTGACATCCCCACATTGGGCCAGTAATCAAGGAGCCTGAATCCTCACCACTGATACTAGAGAGGGACGTGCACTTGGAATACAAATGGATCCACGCAGTATTTCCAGATGCAAACCTCTCTGCATCAAGTACAGTTTCCCTTAAGAGCACGCAGGGAACCTGAGCCTGTCTCACCTCTCTCTTTGTAACTCTTCCCAGCTCCTCTTCCACAAGAAGTCTGGTATCTTCTTACAGCAGTGCCTTGCTGTCAGCCTGGGTACTACTACTCACCTCTGCTCTTGCAGTCACTCTGTCGAAGGGAACATCAGTACCCACCAGCAGCTGTGGCTCACCTTCGGTCTCACTGCTCCCTCACAGGGTAGCTCCCTCCCTGAAGAAGCCACATTACCAGTCCCAGCTTCAGGGGTGGGGTCTGTCTGGTTCTCCCACAGGCTACCAGACCCACATGCCTGTCTCAAAGCCTGAATGCGTGTCACTGCATTATTAAAATCCTTCCCTATCAAGACAACTTCAGGGATATTCTTAAATAAACCTACTAGCTTGCTTCCTTTCCACCCTCCCAGTCAAGGTGAACCATGGCCAAAGGCATTTAGAATAGGATCACTCCTAAAGCTCTGACTGAAGTGGACTGCAGAAGCAAGTACTACTTCTCTTTAACCACTGCAGGCTTCACAATCATAGGCTGTGAATCTCTTGGCAGTGGCCTGTTTTCCATACATCAAGATCGCATATAAGCTCTGCTGGTAGTTTGGTACGCCTGTTGTCTCCAGACAACTTACCACTGGCATTCTGTTATTCCCACTTGCTGGCTCCCCCACCTTTTGTTCTCAACCTTGCCTCTGTGGACATCTATATGCCACATGGCCCCATTGGTTACATTTAAAACATTTAACCCTTGATCCTGGTTGTGTACCTGAACTAGGTGCTTCCCCTGTTACTGGCAGACTCTGTTGGGGCAGTTTAGGCTGTCCACCATGGGTTCCCCTGCATCCATATGCAGCACTGGATATCCCTTTCCTGTGGAGTGAAGACCTGCTTGCTAGGTACAGGTCTCTTTTTCCCCCAACTCATCTGCAGAGTTGCACTCCCTGTCTGACAATCAGATTCTCATGTCCACAGGTAAGGCACTAAGGGCTTGTTCACTCACCAAAAGATCTTCCAGCCCTTGAAAAGTGGTGATCTGACACCCATTCATCCACCTATAAAAATAAGTGTTTAGTTCAGCAATATAATTACATACACTTTCATCTACCTTGCATCTATGATCACAATATTTTTTCTGTTAGATTCAGGTGTTAACTTAAAACATTGTACTAGACAGTGCATAACTTTATCATAATCTAAATAATCAGTATCAGACAATTTAAAAATAGCAGTTACAGCTTTACCATGGAGTAAGGGGTTCAGGAACTGTACCCACAGCCCTTGGTAAACATTATACTGTTTGCATACTCTTTCAAATATAGTAATAAAACTATCAATCTATCAACTTCTTGGTACTGAGAAAGAAGTTTACTGACCTTTATTGCTTCTGGGGTACGGTTACTTCCTTCTCCATTACCTTCATGACCCTGGTGAAGAGTCAGCATTTCCTTTTCATGTTGCCTCTGCCTCTCATTTTCTTCAGCTTCCAGACATCTCAGTCTCTGATTTTCTTGAGCGGCAAATGCTGCATTCTCTCTGCTGATTCTAATTCCAGCCGTTTGGCCTCCAGTTTAAGTCTCTTTAACTACAGATGGGTTTTGAAGTCCGCTGAGGAAATGTTGACTGTCCTGTTTCTGAGGGCTGCAAATTCCCATCACCAAACTGGTTATCTTCCTGGTTGCTAGCCTGTGCTGCAGCTGTGATTAAAGCTGAAATAATTTTCCCTTTAGTCAGGTTGGCATGCTCCAGTCCTTTGGCTTGGCACATCTCAGGCAACTGATTCCTTGACAGCTTGCTATAATCCTCTGCTGACATCCCTGCCTGCTCTCCATGACTAACTGAGCTAACAAAAAGTAAATAAATAAAACGATTGTGATATGAAACTCTGAATGTCTACCTTGTGGCTGATAAGAGTACACCTTTTTAGTGACAACTGCTTACAGGCTACAGAAATTCAATATCCACACCACTACTCAACAATATGTGAGCATGTGATGATGTCACCACTGCCACCAATAATGTGATGCCCACCACTGCTACCAATATGTGATGGCCACCAATATGTGACATCCCCATGCTGAGCCAGTAATCAAGGAGCCTGAATCCTCACCACTGATACTGGAGAGGTGTGTGTACTTGGAATACAAATGGATACACTCAGTATTTCCAGATGCAAACTTATCTACATCAAATACAACTTCCCTTAAGAGCATGCAGGGAACACACTCAGCCCAGAGTCTGGATGTCTCTATATCTGTCTCCCTCCATGTCCCCAATAAGACTCCCTACTGGTACAGCTGTAGGGTTAGGCCCTCATCCGAGTATCCAAGCCAAGTCCTCCAGCTCCCTCTCTGTAAACCCAATGCTTCATATCCCTGCCCCAAGTAGCTAACACACACACACACACACACACACACACACACACACACACACACACACACACACACACACACAAAAACACACACACACACACACACACACACACACACACACACACACACGCACACACACACACACACACACACACACACTGAGAGATCTAATTTTTTCACTCACATATACCTGGGAAAGGCTGGCACAGATTTAGCTGCTGTGCCCTCTTCTGCCCAGACTATAAGGTAATTATCACTGCCACCAGACACTCCACAATTAGTTACTCTAAGGCCTTTAATAAAAGAGTGTCCACTTATACTGTGTAATATTAATACTAATACAAAGAGTAGTAGTTGACCAAGACGGCTAGGCCTTCTGGAGTGGCCCACACAGTGTCACCAAATAAATATAAGCACTCTCAAAGGTTAGGTACTTTCTACAAGGCCCAGATACAATAAAAGTTGTAAATATATTTAATAATAAATAATGCAATTTGAAATTAACATTGATGGACACACTCATACAAATAAGGAAAAACACTCTCTAAACTTAGCTTCACTATATTCCTGACCGAATCTAAAAGAATTACTGTTCCCTAGTTAAGTTACTTACTACCTCAAGGCAAGATGCTTTGGGTGAGGTCTTTCTAGTCAGGTTCCCCAAAGCAAAATACTCAATACTCTGACATTTCTCTTAATATCTAAAATATAATTTCCAAGAGGGCTGGCTGAATGACCTCATCTGGTCACCTGACTCTAGGTTCTTGAGGTATTCCCCTTTGAATTTGAGACATGAATTTTGGCATAGATGGCTACAATACACATCTAAAAGTTTATGGCAGTGCCTGTGGCTTCCCCTCTTTTTACTGAGCTAACGAATAAAGGCTTTTCCCAGACCTAGCGTTTCCAGTCCTATTCAGCATTGTGGGGTGCAGTTTTAATGGTTTAACAGTGCATTTACATTCCCCTTATTTTTCTTAAAGTAAGCTAGCTAGTACATTTAATTCATTTGCAATAATACATGTACATTTCTTTTCATTTCAGCAGTGTGCACTGTTGATACATTTTAACACAATTAACACAAGCAAAGCTCACAAATACATGTTCAGCACAAGCATCTGTACAAATCAGTTTGATACAAATGACATACAGGTCTAATACATTTGTAACACAAGCATCTTGTATAAATCAGTTTGATATTCAAAAGACATATAATTATTTATGAACCTCCAGCTGGCTATGCTGGCATTTGCCCATATTATCACAGCAAGATAAGCTGATGAATAACCATCCAGCACATAAAACTATATAGAGAAATTTTAAGTGCTCCCCAACCTAAACAGACCAGGCTGTCTCCCAGTGCACCAGATGGAAAAACCACTGACTTCTTGATGTAAATGCAAGTGCTTGCTATAGTGTAAACATACACTGTGTTATTCAACAGCTAGCTAAATAATGAATTCAGAGCACGTAAATCATTAGGACAGGCAATGACATGCAAAATACACTTTTTCAATATAAGCACAAGGAAAGGCAAATAAATAATTCAAGACATCAACAGCAGGGTAAAAAGGAGGAGCTTATTAAGCTCAATTTACAGTAGACATGGACAGCTTAAAATCACCATGTTTAAAAAGCAGATCAATGAAGGGGAGGGTGGATGGAAAAAATAACTACTAGGGAATCATCAGAAGTACTTTTACTTTATACAGGCTTGAAATCTTTTTTTAGAAAAAGACAAAAACACAGAAATTCACTGTGTATTTAAGTGCCACTCAAGAAACAATTTAACCAATGGAAAAAAAAACACATGAAATGTGCAGCCTAGATAATTTAAGTGTATATTTCCCACACAGAACAAAAACACTAGGCCAAGTAGATTTCTTAAAACAGAAAAAAAATGGACCAGGTAAAACAGAAAGCAGCTTCATCACTCACAGACAATATATATATATATATATATATATATATATATATATATATATATATATGGGTCCACGACAGAAGAACAAAACGCCGGATCACTGAGGACCACATCGCCAAGACAACATCACCGACAGCAGATATCCCCGACAACGGTGAGTAGTGCAGAATGGAAGTTTGTCCCATTCCTTCACTGTAGTGCGATCTCGGAGTTAGTATATTTAAGTAGGGGTGTGTGGGGGGTGCAGGGGGGCTTGCCCCCCTGCTATACACATTTGAATGTGTTTTTTGTGTGTATTACGGGAACAGAAATGTGTTCCATTCCGTAATGCCTTGACTTACCATTGTCAGGGATGTCTCCTGTCGGTGATGTGGTCGTCGGTGATCCAGCATTTCATTCTTCTGTCGAGGACCCATATATATATATATATATATATATATATATATATATATATATATATAAGTTTACTTTCCTAACCCAGAAGGAGGGAATCACAGGCAGTGCTTTTTAGTTTATGTAGGTTTGAAATCTTATCACAAAAAGACAAAGACCCAGAAATTCACTGTGTATTTAAGTATCACTCATGAAACAATTTAACCAATGAACCAATGAAAAAAATGTGAAATGTGCAGCCTAGATAATTTACATATCTATCTCTCACATAGAACAAAAACACCAGGCCAAGCAGATTTCTTAAAACAGGAAACAAAATGGAGCAGGTAAAACGGAAAGCAGCTCTATCACTCACAGACAAAAGTATAAGTTTACTTTCCTTGTCCAACAGGGAATCACCAGTCGTGTTCTTATCTCAAACTTTGCACATTCATCTTGCTGTTTCCTTTGTTGTCATTTTTTATAAATATAATTTCCTTCTCGGACTGCATGCAAAGTTCTGCTACTTGTTTGACTTCTGTAGAGCTGAACAAATTTATAACTAGACTTGCTGCTTTGTGTATAATTAAATACTAATATTAGTTCTGTACAGCTGTAAACTAGACTATTATAATTATTGCTATGTTTAAATATGTGTTACTTGTCTGTTGTAAAATATATTACTTGTTTGCTTTAATGCCCATGCCATTGCTGAAAAGGGTCCTTGGACCAGTCCAAATAACTGATTAACAAGTAAACAAAACACTAAATAATTTAGCAGAAACTACAATGGTTGGCAAACTCCATCTGGGATGCTGTCACAAGTAACTGATCACTAAATAAAGTAAACAAATTACACACATTTAACAATTTGTTTAGGTTCATAGATGTGTACTCGGCTAATGGCTCTTTTATAAGCCTAGCCCATAGGATTACCCTGGCATCGTGCTACCCGATCTTAGTTCCAAGTGCCTCCATTAAGTAGAGCCACTGGAGGGATCCCTGGGGTGAATTTTCTATTTCCCATCCACTCATCAAGATTTCTCTTGAAGAGGGCCAGTGAGGTGCTCTGTTTGACATGTATGGGAAGTCTATTCCATAACATGGGCATTCTCTGGGTTATTGTATTGTATATAAGAACTGTTCTCCCCATTGCGACTGTATTTCTGAGCAGTTATTACTATCTGGCTGTTCAGTTAGGTCAGCTGCAGTCTCACCACAGATGTGAACATGCCATGTATTCATAAATCCATGTAAGGTTTTTTGACATCTAATTGAGCAGTTAGAGATTTTCTGAGGCCATGAATAGCCCAGCTATATAGTGTCCATGTGGATGTGGGTTTTATAGGTGCCTAACAAAGCCTATGAGTATAAAGGTTTTCTCATATTTCTGTTTGAGTAGCTCCTTTGTCAAATAGAGAAAAAGCAGGTACAGCTGACTGAAAATCAGCTGATCAAACATTACAGGCTTTTCTCTGTTTGAGATCTTAGTACAGTGAAGATCAGGGAATTTGCCCTTTCCCTAATATAGTGCAATCCTGGAGTTGGAATACATAATTAGCTAGATGTTTGGAGGATGCAGGGGGCTCTGCTCTTTTTTTAAGTAATATGTAGTTTGAGCATTTGTGGTTTATTTTACATTTTCAACTGACTGCCATAATTCAGAGTATAAAATAAATGATTTATTTTCCATTGGCTAAAAAGGACATTACAAACAATGTGAGAGAAAAAAGTCTTAGATTACGGCATGGATTATTTGACATATGACATATATACCTGTGGCTAATGCAGTATGTCTGCCTGCCTAAAAATCTAGCTGCCAGAATTTATGACTTACCATAAAAGTAAGTCTTTCCCAAATAACGCACATGAAACAATGCTAATGCATACTGAAACCCTCAATAAGCTCACTCAAGTTATTCAAAATGACATTTAATAAAAAACAATATATCACAATAAATAGAAATGCACTGGAAGATCAGTTTAATCCATAAGACAACACTTTATTATATGTGGAATCAGCAATTAGGTTACCAGTAGAATAGTTGTTCCAGTACAATGAAAGCATCAGCAAACACAGGGCTACACTAATAGCAAAATTACTTACAAAAAATCCAATACAAATTCTACAAACTTATAAGAGACTGCCAACTAATATTTGTTGAAGATAATGATTTGAAACTTGTTTTGAATAACTTGCACTTTTACACTCCCCTGGATTTACTAATCTGCCATGCAGGACTAAACTAGTCCTGCACAGAAGCGGCAGTTTAAGAGGAGGATGGCAGCGCACCACGCATATTAATGAAGGCACGTAGTCTGAGCTCCAAATACTACACTGAGCGTGGACGAGTGCAGCGGGTGTGTCTGAGAGCAGAGTTCTCAGAATAAACACTCTCCTGCAAAGTAGAACAGAAGAAAGTGTAAATAAATGAGCAAAACCACTCATAGGTGTCCACATATCCCCACCAACAGTCCCCATGTGTTCATCAGCAACAGTACATTGAAATAAAATGAAGAAACCCTTGTATTTATTTTTTTTTAAATCCCGAGTACAGCTAACTGTAGGTGCGCGGGTTTGCCAATCGCTTAGCTACGGTTAAAGGCTGAAGAGGATAACAAGGAATATATATGCAAATGAAGCAGCACAGCAATAATGTAGTGGTCAGAGCATCCGCCTAACAAACAGGCATTCCCGATTCGAGTCCCACCGCAGCACATATCATTTTCCATGTGAAATCTGTATATGAACATATTTTTACATCTTTTTGCCGTATAACCTACATAATAACATTTAAATGTAAACTGGAGTACTGCATGAAATTCACATGTGAAGTGTCAATGTCATAATGAATAAGGCACTAGTAAGCAGGTTTAAGCACAAATAAGCAGTAGTAAGCATATATAAGCACTAGTAAGCATGTCTAAATGTGTTTGCATGGGGGTAAGCATTGCCCACACAGATTAAGCAAAGTAGAAGCTAACTGAGTGTAAGAAACTGTAACCGGAAGTTAGCAGTGTTTACCGTTGCACAAACCCACGCAAACCCACTCACAACTGCTTTATAGTGCCTTAATCACTCTGGATCCAATGGCCCATGTTCTGCCCAGCAACAAAATAAACTGCCTCTGCAAGGCTCAAACTCAGGACCCTGTACACTATAGTCATAGTAGTTAACCACTAAGTCATCATAGCAATAGATATGGATGAGATATCACAAACTAATCCTCACCACAGGAAAATCAAACCAATCATGTGAACTGGATTTATGTACAGTGTGATGTTGGATAACCTGCCACAGAACATAAATATGTGAACTGAATTACTGCAGTAAGCATAGAGTTGAGGTGTTATTGTAATAAAGTGTAGAAGTCCCCAGGTCCCCATACAGTATATGTACACATGAATCACGGATACCAGACAAATATATAACCTGTAATAAAGAATAAATGATTGCCAAATGGCAAATATAGTGCTAATTAACTATGAAGCAATGCTAACCATAGCACAGCTCAAGTTAGTAAGTGTAAGCAACGTGTAGGGGAGCCAATTCAAACTGCCTAGTGGTATATCTCTTTAAGCAGTGCCAACCTCATGTAAGCAGGTCTGCCCATAGCTTTGCCTTTTCAAAACTGGCCAATCACAGGGAAGAGCGGGAAAATGGCCGTATTTAAACCCCACAGGTGGGAATACTTCCCATAACTGGTTGTAGCTACCTACTGCAGGCTGAATGGCTGGTGTGGGTGAAGGCACTTGATATAGAGCACAGCGCTGGGGCATTCAGAAGTCAAAAATCATGGTATGGCTCCTGGTAAAACACCATGATCAGAGACTAGTGCAGGGCCAGTACCAGGGCTCACAGTATAAAATGGAGGCCTGGGATAGTCTCGCCTGTGACCTCACCAGTGCCACAGGTATCCCCCAGACTGGTGAGCACGTCAGGCACCACCATGCTGACTGGAAGCGGTGGAGGGGGGATGTACTGGAACAGTGGATCCCGGAGTCTCCGCAGAAGCCCAATGCCCCATGTAGTAAATAATTGCCTAGCTTGTGTATACTATGGATAGGTATGGCTAAATATCACTGCATTTCTCTGACAGCTGCAGATGAGCGGGCTGCAAACCAGCAAGCCCATGATGCTAGGCTGCAAAGGCTGCATCGCGAGGCAAGTTAGTAATCAGTCTGCATGTACTGTCATAAATAAATATAAGAGCCTTAGAAAGTGTTGCACCAGTAAAAATAAATGTGTAATAGTCTGTGAATAAAGGTATAACCCCTGGAGTGCTTCTGGTTACTCTTCTCGCATAAGTTAGGATCTGTGCCATACTATAAATAGTACTGTTGCATCTTAAGCAGTGTCACCCACACTGTGGTTTGCAGATAAAATGCGCATGAAGTCCTGCATAACAATGTTGGAAGTGCCAAGAGGTCAGTCATATTGTACAAGTTAGGGAGACTTAGATAGAAAACAGTCGAAAGCTTTACATCAATTCCCTGATAGCACAATGTACTGTGATGTTAGCTATAATATTTTGTCACACACAGCAGGGGTTTGAATCCTGGGAGTGCTACTAAGTTGTATGCATAATCATACCACACAACTGTACAGATTTTGATACAATGTTCAGATAGAAAGCTGTATGCATAATTACACCTAACAGTACAGAATTTGCTAGGATGTTCAAATTGTAAATTGTATGCATATTCATACTCCACAACTTTTCCAATCTGTCCAGCATGTTCAGATAAATGGCCCATATCACCAGCTTGCTACCCTGTTCTCCTGAAAATCCAGTGTGATGATCCAAGAAATATAGGCAGCTGTCAGTGACATATAACTGATAGTCAAACGTGTACATAGGTTCATAGGTTCATAGGTTGGTACTAGGCTATCGGCCCTAGGGCCTATGCAAGCCTAGCCATAACAATTCCCTGGATATTTCTTCCCACAGTATTTACTTCTCTGGGCCCCTGTCTAGCAGGGCGACTGACATGATCCCTGGGGTGAATTTCCTATCTCCCATCCAATCATCAAGGTTCCTTTTGAAGAGGCCAATGAGGCACTCTGCTTGACTTGCATGGGCAGTCTATTCCAGAGTATGGGGAGTCTCTGGGTCAGGAACCTATCCTTCCAGCATGTTTTGTTCATTGTGATGACAAGGTTTAGATCCCTGGAGCGTGTGGCTCTGAGGGATTTGGATTTCTTTAAGTGGAGCATGTCCAACAGCTCAGGGTTTGACATGGCCTTGTATGTTAAGCGGAGATCGCCTCTGAGTAGACGATATGCCACAGAGTATAGCTGAAGTTTTTTTAGATGGTCAGCATATGGCATCTGCTTTAGGCCTCTGATTGTTTTAGTGAGGTATTTCTGTGGCCTTTCCAGCTGTTGCAGATGTCTTGTGAGGTACATACCAAATGGGGCATTATACTCTATAATGGGTCTAATGAGAGATGAGTACAGTGGGACAATGACCTCCTTTTTTTCTGGATGAAAAGCCCTTAGTGATGAGGTGTGCCATATAGAAGGATTTCCTGACTGTTATGGTGATGTGGTTATTGAAAGTGAGACCACTAGCCAGAGAATTTATATGGAAACAAACCTGTCATTCTACCACCTCACCCAAAGTGTATGACAGCAATTCTCAACATATGTTGCATTAACACCTGCATCCTGTCATGCCTGTATGTAAAACACAGGTCACGTATATAATAATTTATAAACATACCAGTGTACAATATAAGGCCATTGTGTAGTGTAACAATACATGTAAGGGAAAGGCCACTGCAGTGACTAAGAATGTTGTGAAAACTACAAGGATATATTAGTTGTTAATTGAACTCTCTCTCTCAACCCTACCATATGTGCACAATAACACAATGACACTCCTCACCTGGTATGGGTACACTCCAAACTTTTGTTGGGACATATGTCCTAATGGTTTATAACTATTCACATTTGTTTCTATGCATGTGCCATGTTAAAATACATGCATGTGTTCTGCTTGCTCTGCAAATGTGTTAAATCTGGTGTGTTGGGTTAATGGGAATACCTATGCATGCTCTTATAACTAATCCTGAATGCTGTTGACTGTTACTAACCCATATCTGTCATAAACCTGTGACAACACAGCTCGTATGGGAAGGCCGGTCCCAGCGGACCCACCTGTCCCACCTCAGCTGGCCATGGCATGGGGCACCAACACATCTGGGGCCCAGCCTGGGACCTCCTCCTCTGTGGGCCCTGCGCCACCTTCGGGTGGAACCGCTTAAGGGGATGGGGCTCACCCCCCTTCAGAGTGGGTGTGAAGGGGAACCTGTCACCTGTCAACAGGTCCGGGCCGTGGTGCATAAGGAGCTTGATCTGAAGTATTGAAAGTGGCTATGCCAGCTTGAGGGCTGAGTGGCACTATTAGAGGGTGAGCCTGCCCCTCTAACACAGCCCCCAGCGCATCCACCTTCAGGGCCTTGAAGGTGCAGTGGTGCTTGCCCATGGGTGGGGACCTCAGTCCCGCTGTTTCCAGTTAGGGGCTCATGGGCTTGTGACTTTCAAACACCCCACCCTGTCCAAGTTGTTAACCCCCCACAAGTCCTGTATGCGGCTTGTGTGTCTTGTCTGTTAACCTACCCAACCTACCTCCCCAAATATACCTACTACCACTCCCCAACATTCCACTCTCACCTGAAAAAAAGGGCAATCTGTTCCCACAAAAAAAATCTCGCCCCATACATAGCTGTCCATTTTGCACATGTGTCCACTGGACACATGTAATCTGGTCTAATTGGCATCACAATTAATATATGTTGTCCTCACCCCTCTCCCAGTAGTTTGAGGGTCCAAATGTACCTACAAATATAGTGTATATGCACAGCTGTTGCTGTTGAAGAAATGGGCAGCTGTGGGCCTTTCCTATACCCTTCCTGCACATGCCTAGCTATTTTCCCTACTGTCTTTCCCTCTTTGTGCCCCATTTTTCACTATTTTCCTATCAACCCCTTTTTAAATGTATTAGTATGGGGGTAAGCAGCAGTACTGTTAAGCAGCGGTAAGCGGGTTTGCATGGGTTTGCATGGGGGTAAGCTATGCCTACACATGTTGAGAAATTTGAAGCTAACTGACTGTAAGAAAACATAAGTGGAGGTTGGCAGTGCTTACCGTCGCGCAAACCCACTTACAATTGCTTAAAAGTGCCGTAATCAATCTGTATCCAACGTCCCTTGTTCTGCCCAGCAACAAAATAAACTGCCCCTCCAAGGCTTGAACCCAGGACCCTGCACTCCATACACAGTGATTTACTTCTAAACCATGGCACATAAACATAACCTGAAGTTTTCTCAAACATATCATGCAGCACAATCAGTCAACACTACAGGAAATGTATTATTATCACACCACACAACCTGTTAATGCAAGAAGTCTGGACAAAGTATGCCACACTGTGGGTACAAATAGGGATACATGTCAACTAATGCTCTGATACACTTAAAATGTTGCTAGTTACAAAGTTATATGTATTACGACACATATGTAGAAGGATATGAAGTCTGAAACACAAAAGTGTTGCCACTAGTTACTGACTTCAGTGCCGCGATCATCCATGACAATTGCCAAGTGAATGAGTAACAGGCCAAAATATGAGCTGAACATGCATGGACATATGGACAGATATATATGTGTAAATGTAGACAGATAGACATCTATATGTAGATATATATATATATATATATATATATATATATATATATATATATATATATGTATATATATATATATATATTAATGTATGACACACAAATAATCATATAACATCAATTCTATATAGATACATACAAATGTGCATATGTATGTATGTGTGTATATATATATATATATATATATATATATATATATATATATATATGTATACAGATATATATATATCTATAGATAAATATATATAGATATATCCATATGAGATATATATATATATATATATAGGTACATACAAATATACACACAGTAGTGTGGAAGTACTGGGTGCAAAGTATATCCCTCAGCCGCAAGCCCTTCAACTGGCACCTGTGAAATGTGTAGTGTGGCAACCATTCCCACAAATGAGAATACTGACATTAAACATATACCCACCCACAATTCAAAGGACATGACATGACACACAGGTATGCATACACAGATAACCTTTATTCATGTACTATACAATAGTGTATGCCAGTACTGACACCCCATAAGGTTTGAAATATGTAATCAGTCATGAATGCAAGGCCCACACAAAACAGTAGATGCAAGCAACTTGTATATATACCATCCTATACTGTCCAGGCCATGGCCTTCAATTAGTACAACAGTAGAAACAAGATTTGCCTTCAGGATACGTAACAATCAACAATTACAGATGTAGTTCAGCAGCCTCCAATTACACCCTGTACTCAAGCCCTAGGGGGGAAAGTAGCACTTGTGTTAATGTCACAGTATCATGTACATAACATTGCTTAACCTAACATCTCACAATCACACTGAATGACCCTCATCTTAACAGTTATATCCCTGAAAAGGTGCCATAGTCTAGGTTAATGGCATAGAACCCCCCCCCCCTCATAAAAGGCTGTACAAGGGCAAGGAACACTATGTACCACACACTTACCTCTGGAATGTACAAGGACACATATGTGTTCTCCAGCTGTTGCCCCCATACATATGGACTTGGCCCAACAGTTGGTGTGGGAGTCCATAACATGACTGGGATGATAGCAGTAATGCTAGCAGTAAATAATGATAGTCCATTACCTAACAACCCTTCCTGTATCACAGCAGGACAATGACTGGCATATATGTGAAGGACAGAGGCAGGAACACAGGGTCATATTTGCATTATTGCTGTTACACACCCTGGGATTTGCTAGTGTTATAGGATTCGTTGCAGCATACCCTTATGCAGGGATACAACATTGAAATACAAATGGATGTAGCCATGTACTGATAGCCCTCAACAGACAGAATGCCACAGATATATCTGGGACAATACCTGTGTGTTGCACAGACAAAACCTAACAGCCAATCCCCCTGGTATCATATGGATAGGCCCACAGTTGAGAGCTATGCAGACAGACAACATTCCATGAAAAAGTACCATGTGCACAGAAGCCCTGTAAGAACAGCAAGATACATTGCACACAACAACACTACTCACACTGTCTGTAGATCTGGAACCTTACCCAAATGTGGATTTGGCCTGTGTCTGCAGGTTCTGCAGTAAGAGGTATTGCTACCTGCTGTCTGTAACATTGATGTCTACATGCAGGAAGGGTGTTATCCATACTGTAAAGGTGAAGGGACAATGTCCACAGAAGGCAGCAATTTATAGTACAGGGTTGCCATGACAGTGGTTATCTCAAGTACTACATAGCAGGCTGCATGCAATTAGCAACTGGTAGACACTGACTGTTGCAGAGGCCACCACCTGATCATGTGCAATACCAACAAAAGCATGCTGAAATCTATTCAAACCAGCTCAATCACTCTACTGGAGAGACTGAGAGAGAGAGAGAGAGAGAGAAAGGAAAAAAAAATATTCAAGAAAAGTCACAAAGCTCAGTGTTGTGTTACAGCGGAAAAAACATAACAGGTATGTGAAACAGATATGCATTTACTGGCATGTAGTATATGGCATAGAATAATAGGATGTATACTGTGAAAGGATGTATATGTGCCATCAAGACTTGTTCCTGTAATGGTGTTCTGCTCAACAACTGCACTGGACAGTAGTGTCAGTCCCTGTGGACAGTGGGACATACCTGTCAAATGTGCAGATCAGCAGTGAATGGCAAAGATGTGACCCATGATATCTGTGTTTTGTAAATTACTGTGGCCAATGGCTGATGGGGGTATTAATACTGCCATGATAGATGCATGGGTGAGAGACCACATCACCTGCAGGACAGTCATATTAAAGTGTAGCATAGCATGCCCAACTGCCATAGCAGTATAATATGCTTATCTAAATTTTGTCACCATATATACCCCCTTAACATTATTCTGTGTTCACATGTGACACCTGTCTGTGTTGCAGCAAGGCAGAACAGTTCAGCTGTGAAGTAAAGAGGGTACATGAGGGTGGTCCAGATGTTCGTATGCACCCCACATAAAGTATTCACAGCTGTGTATGTTTACAGAACCTCGGACAGTTATACATTTATATAGGTATATAAACCACACATAATGATATCTAGACATATATACACATATGTGTATATATATATATATATATATATATATATATATATATATATATATATATATATATATATATATATATATATATATATATATATATATATATATATATATATATACATACAAAGATATATATATATATATACAAACATATATATATATATATATATATGCTTGTGTGTGTATGTCTACATATATATATATATATATATATATGTCAATACATTTCCCCTGCCATGACATGTGTGAGAGAACATCACACATCAATACACAACATACCTACACACCAGTACATGGCTGCAAGATGGAGTGTGGAGTGTGGTGTGTAACCCATGTTGGGAACACATCACAAGTGTATGAGAAGGTGTGATATATATGCTGGTGAAGGGTATTAGGCACATACTGGTATGTAGGTCTGGTTGGGTGACAAACAAGACAGCATACAGGGCTGGTATATGACACATGTGGTGGTTAAACACTGTGGACGAGTAGTTACATTTGGAATGGGGAGGCCATTGAGCCCCCCCATGGGATCAAAGGGAACATGGTGCCCACCCATGGGCAGTCATGACAGCATCTACATGGACATAAAGGTGCCTGGGCTGTGCGTTGGGCAGGAGGGACATGCATGTCAAACCTTGTGTATGTGTACTGCATACCTCCAGGTGATGTAGCACATACCCCATGCATCTGTGGAGCTTCCTATGCAAAAGACCCTCGACCTAACTTGGTGACAGACATATGTCTGTGTGTGCTCCTTGGGTGGTACACCATCCCCTGAGGTTGTTCCACATGAAGGTAGTGATGGAACAGTAGATAATGAGACTCCATGGTGGGTCACTGATGTGATGTGGACTGGTAACATGTGCACATTAGGTTGGAGTGGTGTTCCTGCTGGCAAATAATCCCTACACATACTGGTGTGTAACTGTCATGGAACATATGTGGGCTGTAATAGTCCACACAATCCGAGAACATGTCCAACAGCATGCATAGATATCCCCAGTATCACAGAATGGCAGATGTGTAGCAATCACATAGCAGGCCTACCACATGCATATGTAGAAACATAGTGGCAGTGACAATGGCATGCAGGTGAAATACCCTGTAACAGCCCAGCAACTCTAGTGTCCCCACAGAGAGCATGTCTATAAACACATAGCAGAAAGTGTTGTACAATACAATATATGACCCAGTGGTACATATACCGGACACATACCACTAGCATTATGTGAACATTATGTTGGAGCTGATATGGTGACAGGAGACTGATATGTGTATTGTATTATTGTAAACTTGACATATGAGTTGCTCAGACATATTTCCATCATTATGTCTTTCAGGGAGTATGGAGCACCCAAGGAATCACACATACAGTGCTGCTGAGGATGAAATTATAGTCACCAGCATCATCCACAACTACCAGCTGTTGTTCTCACAAACAAGCCAGGACCAGCAGGAGAAAACAGCCATGTGGAATGATGTGGTCCACATGGTGAATGAGGAGGAGATGCACAGCCATACATATAAGCAGGTCCGCCACCATTGTAGTGACCTGCTCCGCCAAATATGTTGCCGTGCCGCTGCCATGCAAAGTGACCACCTTGCAACAGGGGGGGCCATAACATCCATCTCCACCTCACCAGAGTGGAGGAGCTGCTCATGAGCCTGGTAGCACCTGCCCACCCACAAGCACTACAGACTTATACAGTCATGGAGGTGGGTGCTACACACACACACTAGACATGGAGCATGCAGTTAAGGTTCCAGGGCATATCAGTAGACTACTGTAGTGTATGCATCTGTACAGTTAGATCATGCATATGTGAGATGTGGGGTCAGTTGCTGTGTAGTACTGATAAGCAGTAATGCATAATCTGTAGTACTGTGGACTTCAGCTGTTGTTGTACTGTAATACTGTAGCCACCCTGTAGCATTGTCACAGTTGTGGCCACTGACGTCAACTTTATCCCATCTCAATGTAGGTACCTCTGGGATACCAGCAAGGCAGCGGCCGGATGCCAGTGAGTATGGTTTAAGGTTATGCTTGGCAATTCACTGTGCATGTCATAGCTAAGGTGCAGGCCATGTACACATCTAACACACCTACCCATAATGCATGCTGTACATGTGCACTGACAGAGCACACCCCTCACTAATGGGATTACCAGTCTCAAACACATGCAATACACAGTCCATCTCAGACAACTGTGGCTAAACTCCAGTGCACATTGCCCAGGCACAGCTGACATCTGCCCAATATACACAGCTATGTCATACACAGAGCAGTTGAACATGATACACATAAAGACATCCCACTCCCTCTGCAAACACATGCTCCAGGGTCCTAAACCTCATCAACACATTACACAGAACATACTGGAGGGATAGGGCCCTGTCCTGGAATCCCCACACTCTGGAACAGACTACCCATACATGTCAGGCAATGCTACTCATTGGCACTCTTTGCAGAAACACTTGACAATTGGATGGGAAATGGGGAATTCACCCTGGGTAGTATGTCTGTGCCACAGCTTGACAGGGGCACAGGGGAATAACATTAGTGGGTGGTGCATGACTGGGAACCCCTGTGGCTAGGCTTATGTAGGTCCCAGGACCAATAGACCAGTACTCATCTATGAACCTATGTGTACCACAGGCAACATCAGCCAGGGCTCAATCATGGTCAATAATGGTCTCTACACTCACCATAGGTACAGTACATTGTGTCTGTGGTCGGTCTAATGGTAGTCTATCACTCATACATGCACCACTGATGATGACATCTGTGAATACACATCAAGCATTCACTAAACACATGTGTCCACATGTGATCCAGAAACACACAGAGGCTGTGAGCAGCAGCGGAAACACACCTGACACACAGATACACATCCTGCAATGGTGTGTACACCTGTGAGGTATGGTGCACAGTACATGCCAGGGTGCTGAACAGATGCACAGCAATGCTGTGGACTCTGGTGCAGTGGGTTCCAGGAGGAGGGCCATCACCTACTAACAGAAGCCATGCATCACAGCCATGTATAATGTTGGTAACAGGGATTGACTACAGTTACACTGCATGCTGTTGAGCGCCACATGCCCTGCATGCTGACGTGTGTAATTACAGGTTTGTGTGTGATACTGTACTGCACCATTGCCTGCTATTGTGTGTGTTATGGGGTGCAGGAGCTGTCTACAGGTGCTGTCTGGTGGAGTGTATGGGTTGCCATGTATGTTGACTGCATGTGTGTATGTGTGTGTGTATGGGGGGGGCATGTCTGCACACACACATGTGTGTGTGTGTGTGTGTGTGTGTGTGTGTGTGTGTGTGTGTGTGTGTGTGTATGTACTGTTTAGTGGTGATGTACAGGTCTTACAGTCTGTTCCCTGTTTTCCCCTCACAGGTAGCGAGATGCGGCTGGGTCCCCACTGCAGGGAATCTGATGGCACTGATACAGTGCAGGAGCTGTCTACAGGTGCTGTCTGGTGGAGTGTATGGGTTGCCATGTATGTTGACTGCATGTGTGTATGTGTGTGTGTGTGGGGGGGGGCATGTCTGCAGTGTCTTCAGTGACCATGAAGAAAGGTGTGTTGAGGCACAGGAAGGGTCGTCAGGGGCTGCTGCTGGGCCACCAATTGACAACCCACACGTATCCACCCCATCCACGCACATACAGTAACACTGCCTCTACATACCTCATCACCGTTGGCCTTAGCTGAGGGACAGTCTACAGTTGGCATTGGCCAGGACAGTTTGGTATCTATGGCACATGTGTCAGGACACAGCAGCCATAGCCAGATGTCTGGCAGGGTATCACAAAGGTAGATGTTCAGGGGTGCTCATTGGAGCACTGCTGATCATCATGCCCCTGGCAGACATGCCACATCTATTTCAACCACATGCATGTTCCAGACAGTCATTGAGGCACAGGCATGAATGGAACGGTACACCAAGCAGGGACTAAGGGTGCAGAGGGCTCATCACACCTCTGTAACTGACAGCATCTGTGACCTAGCAGGTGCCATCCATAATTACCCCAAGGTTATGGATTGACGGTGGGGTGAGACATTAGATCTCATCCTCAATGTCATGTCCATGTGTCAGGACAGGGCAGGATGGTTGCAATAGCCACTTGGATGTGTGCCAGCAACACCAGCAGCTGGAGGTCACCATAGATGTCCCACCAGTCACAGCCGCTACTGTAGTGGCAGTACCAGCCCCAGCACTGTGGGGGGGTGCTGTCCACAGACCGACATAACAGACCACATGCGTGTGGCCCTGGACAGTTCCAGGGACCTGGTTCCAGTAGACATCTGTCAAACTCGAGGGACAGTACTCTGTCTGGATTTGCACCTGATACTGCCTGTAGCACCCATGCCAGGCACAGGTCCTGTGTCCATGGCCGGAGACGGTGAACTGCAAACCCGGCCAGGTACAGTCTGCAGCTGTCTCACAATTCCCTGCATAGGGCAACCACATGGAGGAACTGTGTGCATGCAGATGCACACACACATAAACAACAAACCTAGGGCAACCACATACCTGCACACATGGCATCACCAGTGGCCCATAACAGTACTCAGCCCCCTCACACACACACATGTTGTCAATTGTAGGGCTCAACCTAGGCTCTGGCAAACCAACAACACATCATGTGCATATGATGATACCTGTGCCACTCCCTAACATCTGTAACATCGATGCAGGGACAGGCTAACATGGTGCTGATGCCCAGGGTGACTGCACAACCATGTAGCAATGGAATGATGTGTAGCATGTTGTCAGCAGTAAAGGGAAATGCTAATATCTTGGAAGGTGTAGCTGTGCAGCCATGATGCATCATAGCTGTAATTAACAATGTTGTATTGTTGTCACCATTATCTATTCTGATTGTGTTGTGTTTGTCCATGTGTCACATGGCTGATGGGTGTGTTGGTGTCAGCAGGCCTTCTACAGTGGACACCAGTAAGTGTAGTGGGTGGTACACATGCCATGGCTGGGTACAACACACAGAGCCTTTGGTTTGGATGCAGTACAGGTACAAGACTGTACACATGGGAGGTATGTCCCCGTGCAGGTAACACATCTGTTGCACATGTAATCCCACCAAGACAGGATAGGCACAACCACACAGTGCTATATATGCAGTCTGCAATGTGGATGACATTGAACATGCTAACAGCAGGGTGTGTGTCCCTCTCCCCACTCTACTGTGATCCTCACTTAAGTAACATGTGTGTGCCAATGCCGGTGGCATAGCCCTACCCTTAGGAGGGTGTGAGGCGCTCAACTACTGTGAATGGTGTAAACAACAACTAACAACCTGATTACACACACTGTACAATATTACAGACAGCTATGTGGGGGGATAGAAACAACAGTAACTGCATTAATGGCAGTTGTGTCCACAGCAGCCACACCCAGTGAGTTATAGCAACACCAGTAGTGCTGCACACCTCTACAGTGTGGAGAAGGGCATTAACGCATCTATGACCTGTGAAGGACTGTATGTCCAGTGGATGGCACCTGTGGAATGTTGGTATTTGTCAAGCAGTCCTGGTGAAAGCATAACCTGCTCACAACTGCTTTAAGGTGCCTTAATCACTCTGTATCCAATGGGCTGTGTTCTGCCCAGCAACAAATTAAACAGCTCTTGCAAGGCTCAAACCAAAGACCCTGCACACCCTAGACAAAGTGATGTACCACTAAGCCATGACAGATACACAGATATTCAATGTTTCAGAAACATATCAGCCAGTCCTGTCATGCAACAGTACAGAGAATGTATACCAACATCTAGATTCTGCGTGTGTAACTATATTGCAACCTTAACAGATACAACATATCCATATATGTATAGATATACATATATATAAATATATATGTTGTTTTACTAACTCTATATACATATATATATCACTATCTATGCACATATAGTTATATATCTGGTTCACAACTGTTGCTGTCCAGGCCAAGCCCTTCAGAATGTACAATAGTGCAGACAGACTGGGCCACAGCGTACCACACAATCAAAAGTATGTACTGCAGGTGTGGAGTTCAGCAGCCTCTATCTACACTCTGTACAAACTCCATAGGAGGTAAAGACATTTTGTGATCAAATGGGTTGGACTCAGTACATAACAAGGTATAACACTCAGAACAGTCTGTATGGCAGGAGACAGTAGGCTTGCAGTACCCCAAGTCATGTAAGTAATGCCAATATAGGTGGAGTATATGGTACTGTACATCCACATACCTTGTAGCAGCTCACCCCTGATATCCCCACATTTTGTAACAGCCTAGGTCATTTATGGTGCTCCCCACCTAGACTCAATAATACAGGCCCATATACTACTGTTACATACACTGGCCTCTGCAGTGCATAAGGGAGCACATGTGTTGTGTAGGTGATGCCCACACATATATGGCCCCAGCCTCACTGTATGTGTGGGGGATACAACAGCAGTAGACTAATGGCAACAATGACAGTGTGGTATACTCGCAGCCCACTTCAAAACAACCTCCAACAGCATGACATATGTGCAAAGCTTGGTATGTTCATGGGGGCAGAGACTGGAACACAGACACATATGTGGAATACTGTTGCCATACACTAAGCAAGGTGCTGGTGTTACAGGATAGTCTGCAACATACCCCTAGTCAGGGAACTGAGGTTAGAAATAGACATGGATGTAGCCATGTACTGATAGCATGCAACACACACACTGCCAGTGTAATATCTGACACCGGACCTGTGTGGTGGACGGGCAACACATGATAAGCATACCTCTGTCCAACAAGAGGTTAGGCCCACAGTAGTGAGCTATGCAGACAGACTGCATTCCAAGGTACACTAGTATGTAGACACACACAACCTGTAACACCAGTACTTGGCAAAGCATAACACAACTCTACCCACAGTCTGTCTGTAGTTCCTGATCCTCCTACAAATATGTGGCCGCTCTGCCCACACACAGGAAGGATGTCTATCACACAGGAAATGTAAAGGGACCACACCCACATGCTGTAGGGATTAATAGCGGGTGGTTGCTATGACAGTGGTAATTCAGTGTAGTACACATGTGTAATTTTATATATATATATATATATATATATATATATATATATGGCTATCAGGATAAGTATATGTACATATATTTCCACCATAGGTCCTGGACATGGAGTGTAGCCGTACACCAGCCCCTACAGTCCCAAAGTCGTAGTGCAAGGGGATGACAGATATGTATAGCAGGTATATTACTAGACTGTTGCTACTGTCATTGGGATTGTCTTCACAGACATGGTGTGTGTGGATGCTGACATCTGCTTATAACATGTGTGCCATTGGCTACTGACAGACATCCTAAGGAAATCATTGTAAGGTACCACTGCTAGCATGTAATGCCCCTGTAGAGTGCAGAAGAGATATTGGCCACTATATGTGGAACTTCAGAAACACCCTGTACAGTCCAGAGGTATACACATAATCCCTTAGTGCACCACATGTGTACCAGGCCTGACAATATGGATGTAGACAGCCATGTAGATGGGTATAACACATAACGGCTGGTATACATTTGGCACCATAGGTGTTGGATTCACACACTCCTGTCTGGCCTGACACATAATGACTGCTGGTACAGGGGTGCCATGGACACATGCCACCCACTAGATATTGACATACATCTGTACAGCATCCCACTGCTCTGTCGGACATACATGACATTTAAGGGAGGCCCAGCAGCAGTACATCTGGCAAGTATCTGCACATAAAATCCCACTGGTTAAGTGCACTAAGCTGCTAGGCATGTAACAATGCACTGTGCAGGCTACAGGCAGACTGGCTCAACACTGGCCTACATCTCGTATGGGGGAATGCACATGTACATGCATATATAGCAGGCTCGACAGCCATGTCACAGCACAGGGTAAGATACACCTGTGTGACAGTGCATAACCACAACCAATGTGAACATAGCCACAGCCACATATGGTAACCTAGCATAATATTACAGTATATGGACTATCTGTTCTATACCATCCTCATATGTGCCACTCACAGAATGACCTACATATACTGGGCTTCTACACAGTTTGGTATGATGGCTGTCTGTGGTATGGGACATGTGTGTGCAAGGCCCTACAACCATGTACGGCAAAACGGTACCATACAGTGGGGCAGCATGTAACATCTAATAGAAGGGGAGCTAGAACAATGACATCTACCACAGTCTGTACACAGGCTGAAGTACATATTAACAATACACACACTGCTGACATTCATCATCACTACACAGACCTCAGTACTGTACAAACATCCACAGAATGTCCAGCTTATGTCATGAAATATAACCACTACTGTACATGACATGTGTAGCAATCTGATATATCACTGGCTTGTTATCAGCTATGATGACAGTATTTATGGTGTACAGCACATGTGCACCACTTCATGCACGCCATATGTACAAAGGTTGACAGAGGTGTGGCTGACAGCACATACACAGGGCCAGTATAGACATGTTGCTGTGATAACCTCATATATTTTCCATTGTAACGGGGTTTGTTGCAACATATGTCCTATGAGGGATATGAAGTCAGTAACTGTCATGGCCTTCACCATCTACAGATTACAATCCTCACACTACCTTCTGCATTCCACAGACTGATGCACTGTGGCTAACACATGAAACTATAGGCACAACACTGCCCAATCTGCAGATGACCCTGCAGATGGGGATTCCTCATATTCATGGAACTGACATGGGAGGTATTGCGACATGTATGACAGGCATATCCAGACAAGCACTGTTAAACCAACATTACTCCAAATGCAGTATAGCAGCACTTACAGTCTGTAGTCAGTCAAGTCAGGCACATCCCCCTCCTGTTTGTTGCCCTATTCCCACAGTATATGTTGTTAGAGGTAAATCCCCAATCCATCTGAGATGCTGTTTGCCAAACATCAGATCTAGTTTCTGCTCACAGTGACTGCAAAGGCCCAACACCACCATGATGTTCCAAGGTACTGGAGAGTGTTTCCATGCAATTGGCTATGGGATTGTTACCACAGCTGTTCCACATGCAATCAGCTAGGGTAGGGCTGCAATTCATGCAGAGGCCATCAGCTAATCATGAGCATCATGTAAAATACACATGATGCTGCCTAAGCAAGGCAGGTGTGGGTCTCCACATCCACCAGAGAGGGAGTGGGAGAGGCAGACAGAGGCAGATACATGTTAGGGAGGGGTGGGAGAGTAAAACTGAAGCATGTTTGTGTCACACACCTACCAGCACAGGGTATCAAACCCCCAACAACTATGTAGTGCTATCACAGTTCAATGCAGTTATTGGATGCACCACATGGGTTACCTGATGTGGAGCACTCAGAACATATATGTGAGGGTGAGTGACATCTCTAACAGGGATACGGTAGATATACGGTAGGTGTCATACATGTGCCTGTCTGCATGAACAGGTGCCAGCGTCAACACAGGCACACTCACACAGGGACACACATACACTGACACACTTGGCAGGGCCAGGAGTGCAACTCATCACTAGTGGGATTGCCACAACACATCAATGTGCAGGTATCACATGCACCACAAGGGTCATATGTAGGACGTATGGGCAAAGAGTATGAGATGTCAGATATCAGACAGCATGCTTCAGTATGCCCTGGGGGGTTGTAGTTAGTGTGGATGTGGACATACGCACCATACAACACACACAAATGAACACACAGGGTGCCAGTTCTGACATGCATGGGTGCAAGTCTACATGGGTGTGTGGTGGTCAACTGTGCCAGCAGGCTGTACAAGGGTAGACAATGGGTAAACCTCGGCATCAAGCCACATGACAATGGTCTGCATTGTGGCTCAGGCCTGTAGTTACTGCATTTGCCCACACAGGTGGTTATTGCATCCCCCATCCAGTCACCTGGGTGACTATTGTGTGTGGCCAATGCTGTACACCACATGCCATGTATGTGTTCCTTAGTCCATGACATGGATGGTGTCTGGGATGTGCACACCTCCCACATGCATGTACAGTGACATGTGGAACTGTACCTGGGGTGTCTGACCCATGTTGTGAACACAGATTATCATCAGATGTGCCAGTCATGCCCACCTGTGGCAGGAACAGGTAATGGGCAGCAGGTTTACCCTTCACCTACATTGATAGCATGCCAACAGCATTCCCTGATGTCAGTGTCATCTGTCCATACATGGCATATTATCAGGCATGGTATGTCCATTGTGAGTCACATGTGAAGGCACCACAGGTGGTGCAGGTGCCCATTGGGGAACATGGTGTAGATGCACTGTCTGCATGTGCGTGCATATTGGACAGATGGGCAGGGTGACATGCCCTCTGTAGCCCACTGCTAGCACTGCATAGTTACTATCAGTGGCCAGTGTGTACTACCCACATATTGGCTGTTGCCTAGGCATGTGTGTGCGTATGACACATGGATTGAGTGTGTGATCTGGGTAATAGTGGGGTTGCTAATTTGGATTGGCTGGCCTTGATGTCACATGTATGTGTATGGCTTTGCACTCCAGCCTCCCAACTAATTTACATCTGTTATCCCTGTATGATTGACATTGTGATATATAGTAGGGCCACCATAAAAGTAATAAGCAAAACCCCCTCCACATTGGTCACACACTCACCCCTACATAGGATAGGAGTTACACACACACACACACACACACACACACACACACACACACACACACACACACACACACACACACACACACCTGTCATGTCTGGGAGTTGAACTCCTACCTAACTAGTTTTTACACTATAGCACTACGCAGTTATAGTACGCCCCATGGACATTACTGGAGTACTTCTTCCCCAAAGGTGTATTTTACAGTGACTGACATCAGCAGGATTACCAAAGTAGGGCATTTCAACTGTACTGCAATGACTAGCCTAAAATGCATTGCTCCCTACACAGACAGTGAGACACCCACAAAACATCCAGAACTGACATGGGTGGTGATGGAACGCTACCACAGTTCCAAATCACACTACAGCAGTACACAGTTACATGACGTGCTACAGACATTACTGGGTATGACTTTCCCAGAGGTGTATTTATAGGTGAGTGACATCAGCAGCCTTGCCAACGGTGGGTATATGAATTCTAAGGAGAGTGTGTGTGACCTAAAAAGCATTGTTCGTCACTCAGTCAGAGACAGAAAGACACACAGATTCACACACACACAGTTGCCAAGTCTGGGGTGAGAACACCTACCTAATTACTTTATTACACTACAGCAGTATGTAGTTAAAGGACACACTATGGAGATTACTGGGCTATGCTTTCCCCAGAGGTGTATTTCTAGGTGAGTGACATCAGCAGCCTTGCCAAAGTTGGTATATGAATTGTATGGGGTGTGAGTGGCCTAAAAAGCATTGCTCTCTACTCAGTCAGACACACACAGATTCACACACAAGCCAGGTCTGGGGTTAGAACACCTACCTAACTACTTTATCACACTAAAGCAGTATGCAGTTACATGACGTGCTACGGAGATTACTGGGCTATAATTTCCCCAGAGGTATATTTCTAGGTGAGTGACATCAGCAGCCTTGCCAAAGTTGAGTATATGAACTGTACGGGGTGTGAGTGGCCCAAAAAGCATTGCTCTCTACTCAGTCATACACACACAGATTCACACACAAGCACACAGTTGCCAGGTCTGGGGTTAGAACACCTACCTAACTACTTTATCATACTAAAAGCAGCACACAGTGACAGGTTGCACTACAGAGATTACTGGGCTATGATTTCCCCAAAGGTGTATTTCTAGGTGAGTGACATCAGCTGCCTTGGCAAAGTTGAGTATATGAATTATACAGGGTGTGAGTGGCCTAAAAAGTCATTGCTTTCTACACAGTCAGACACACACACACACACACACACACACACACACACACACACACACACACACACACACACAGTTGTCAGGTCTGGGGTTAGAACACCTACCTAACTACTTTATCACACCACAGCAGTATGCAGTTACAGGATGCACGATGGAGATTACTGGGCTATAATTTCCCCAGAGGTGTATTTCTAAGTGAGTGACATCAGCAGCCTTGCCAAAGCTGAGTATATGTATTGTACGTTGTGTGAGTGGCCTAAAAAGCATTGCTCTCTACTCAGTCAGACACACACACAAGCACACAGTTGCCAGGTCTGGGGTTAGAACACCTACCAAACTAGATTTTCACACTACAGCAGTACACAGTTACAAGATGTGCTACAGAGATTACTGGGCTGTTTTCCCCAGAGGTGTATTTCTAGGTGAGTGACATCAGCAGCCTTGCAAAAGTTGTGTATATGAACTGTATGGAGTGTGAGTAGCCTAAAAAGCATTTCTCTCTACACAGTCAGAGACAGAGAGACACGCACACAAGCACACACTCACACAGTTGCCAAGTCTGGGGTTAGGACTACTACCTAACTAGTTTATCACTACAGCAGTACGCAGTTATGGGGTGTGCCATGGGGATTACTGAGCTACAGATCTCCCAAATGTGTATTTCACATTGGATGACCTCAGCAGATTTGTCATGATACTGCTATGGTGAGGGCGATGTGTGCATGGGCCGTAACCCATTCATGTAGGGGTTGACATGCCACATGTGGGTACACATGGGGTCATATGCCACAGGTACATGTATACAGCTACTAGGTGACTACTTCCTTGTACAGTCATGTTGCACAGCTGGCATGTGCAACACGCTGTCATGCTGACAGATACTGTTGGCTAATATCTGCAGTGAGTGACCCCTCACCTCATGTGTTTTGGGCCCTTTGGCTGTGTGCTGGGTGGGACAGGCCCAGATGGCTCCTTATCACAGTCACCATCTTCCACATATCTATGTCTATCTACCTTTGGCTTATTATAGTGTGTTGTCTTTACATAAATGTCTGTATTCCTATCCACTGTGTGTGCAAGGCAGGAGTGGTGCATACTGACATGTGTCTGCACTAACAGCTGCAACTGCTAGATATGTCTGGTCCACTGGTGTTTGCTAACATGGCCTTCATATGTTCAAGTGTGTGAGCATGCTCAGTATGACCTTTCAGTATGTTGTTGACTGACATTGCCTTCATTCCTCTAAGTGTGTGAGCATGCCCAGTATGACAATCTGTATTACATGTGTGGATCAAGTCCAGGTAGTTTGTACTGTGGTGCTGACCTTTGTGTTGTACACCGACAGGTAGCATGTTGTGTTGGCAGGGTATACATTGGTCATATGGCATTAACTGTTGCTACATTTCTGCAAGTGGGGGGGGGGTCACCTGACTGTTTCTACATTTCTACACAGGGGGGGGGGCACACCTGACTGTTACTATAAGTGCACGTAGGATGGTGGGGCACACCTTACACTTTTACACATTTGCTAGGACTGTACTGGTATGTCAGGATCAAAATTTCAGTCTGTATTCTTACCTATCGTGCTGGCTAGAGTCATACCAGTGTACTACAGATTTTAACTTTACCTACCTACATATTAGTTTCTGACTTCCTAGCCTTCACAACTTATATCCAACTGGCTGGCCTGCTGTAGTCTGTCTGTGTAGGCCTGGGGTAGGGATAACCCATAGGGCTATCCTGCTGGCTGTGACTGTTGTTGGGTATGTCCCCCCCCCCAACTGGCATGTGTGAGTCACTTACCTTGTGGGTAGTATTGAGGGTGGTGCTGCAGGGCTGCCTATGTCAGATGCACATAGTACACTCCCTATACATGGCTGAGCACAGGTAATGTCATGTTTGGCATCCCTTTTACTGTATGTGCGAGTCGGAGAGAGGTGTCATTCCCTGGGTCCCTACTGTGTCAGTGCATGTGCTATGCGTTGCATCTTTGCAAAGGCCAGGACATACCTCCTTCTGCCTACTGGGGCAGGCTCAGGTTGTTCCCCCTCTGAGTAACTCTGCACCTGTGCAGGCCTCGGCACTGGTGGGGGGCTGTGTGGCCCTGCCCCATGCTGCTCCTGCTGCAGCTGTTTCTGCAGGATCATATTGTGTAGCATAGCACATACAAGGACAGTTTGGGTACATGTAGTTGGTGAGTACTGCAAGGCTCCATCGAATGTTTCCAGGCACTGGAACTGTGACTTGAACATCCCAAACACATGCTCTATTATGATTCGTGTTTGTGCGTGTGCCTCATTATGGAGTTCTTGTTCGGGTGTGTGTGCATTTCTGATGGGTGTCATCAGCCATGGCTCCAGTGCATATCCAGCATCCCCCACTAGGTGACTTTGTGGGATGTCCCCATTGGCAAATGTCTGGTACAGCTGCGTCAGATGCCAGATGTGGGAATCATGGTAGCTTCCAGGGCAGCCAGCACACACATTCATTATTATACCCCAGGCATTGCACATGACCTGGCAGTTGATGGAGGGGAAGCCATTGTGGTTGATGTAGACCCTACCCCGCTCACCTGGTGGTGCTTTAATGTGTATGTGCATGCAGTCTATTGCACCCACTACCTCAGGGTATTCATATATTTGGTGGAAGAGATGCATATTGTAGGCCAACACCTCAAGGGTGATGGGGAAACATACATGCTCACCATGTGCTGACATGGCATCCAGGAACTGGTGGAGTACCCTGGATGCTGATGCCTGTGAAATCCCCATCATATCCCCAGATGGCCTTTGGAAGGTACCTGTAGCTGATATTCTTAGGCCTTCACATACCTTGGAATCCACTGTGATGGGTTCCCCTCTGTTAGTTCTGTATGTCAGGTGTGGCCAGCACAGCTCAACAATTTGCTGTAGGAGGTCCCTGTCCAACCTATAGAGCTCCATTATCTCCAGCTCATGTAGCCCTTGGTAGGTTACCCTGGGTCTGTACACTCTTCTCCGTCTCCTCACTGTGGGTTGCTCAGCAGCATTCACATCCTCACCACCCTCAGCCTCTTGCACATACTGGTTTATGATAGCAAAAGCAGCCCCTAACATTTTTTCTCTCTTGCTTTCGTTTTGTAAAATTTCCCTGTCTGTATACACCAGTGGTGCAGAGTTTTTTGGAAAAACAAGGGGTAAAGGTGTTTGCATAATTTATAGTGGTGTGCTGGGCTGGGCTGGTCTGCTGCCTGTGTAATTGGCTGATTCTGATACATTCCACCTGCCAGCTATGCTAGTTCTCCTTGATTACCTTCCTACTGCTGTTTTCCCTTCCCATTGCCTCCCTGTGCATGTGCGCGCCATGCAAACGGAGTGCTCAAATGTGCACAGAGCTGCTATTTCCTGGTTTAACTTCCTTTTTCTTCCTGTAAAACTGGGTGCGCGGTGCGTACACCTGTTTACACTTTGTAAAGAGTGCTAGGCAGGTTTAGACACACCCTATAACTTAGCTGTTCTAAGCTAGGAGCAATCCCGAGCCACAGGACTCCAATCCACTTACAGCATACCTGACACACACCCCCATGATGTCACCTATATCCTAGTCTTGCACCCAGCTATTTATACTCTTACACTCTTGGGACCTGCCTCACACCCTGGGGAAATCTGGGATTCACTAACCTTTCCCTCATTTAGGTTCATAGGTTCATAGGTAGGTACTAGGCTATCTGCCCGAGGGCATTTATAAGCCTAGCTAGAGTGTATCAGCTTTCGCCGCCCCATTGATTAATTAACTAAGCCTCTGTCAAGAAGAGCCAATGAAGTGATCCCAGGGGTGTATTTTCTGTTACCCATCCACTCGTCAAGGTTTCTCTTGAAGAGTGTTAGTGAGGGGCTCTGCCTAATGTAGTTAGGAATTTTGTTCCAAAGCATGGGGAGTCTCTATGACAGGAATCTATCCCTCCAGCATGTTCTATTTATTGTTGTGGTGAGGTTTAGCTCACTAGAGCGAGTGGCTCGCAGTGACTTGGATTTCTTTAGGTGGAGCATGTCCATCAATTCTGAGTTGGACATGGCTTTGTAAGTCAGGCAGAGATCACCTCTGAGTAAGCGATATGCCACGGAGTACAGCTGGAGTTTTTCCAGTTGGGCTGCATATGACATATGTTTGAGACAGTAATCCTCTTGGTGAGGTACTTTTGTGGTCTTTCCAGCTGTTGGAAGTGTCTTGTGAGGTACATCCCAAATGGGACATTGTACTCTATGATGGGTCTAATGGGTGACGAGTAGAGGAGCACTATAACCTCTTTATTTCTAGATGGGAACCCTTTAGTAATTAGATGGGCTACATAGAAGGATTTCCTAACTACTTTGGCAATATGATTGTCAAAGGAGAGATTACTATCTACCTGGGTCCCCAGATCTCTTATTACCTCTTCTGTATTAAGGGGGCTGCCACCTATGTGGTAATTCATGGGTATTTTGTTTTTCCTAAACGGGATGACTATGCATTTTTTGGCATTTAGCTTGAGACCATGACTTTGACACCAGATGTCTGTCTCAGTAAGGCCCTTTTGGAGAATGTCCGTGTCAGCCGGAGAGTCAATTATGGCTCCCAGTTTGCAGTCATCGGTGAACTTGGTTAGCCATAGTCCTCCTGTGTTTGAAAGTACTTCTGAGAAGTATATGCCGAACAGTAGGGGTCCCAGGACCAAGCCTTGTGGGACACCACTTGTGACTGGTTTAGAGTCGGACCTGGATCCTGCTCTTCTTACCATGTGAGTTCTGTCTGTAAGCCAGTTGGCAACCCATCTTGTGACATAGGGGTTTATGTTCAGGCTGGTGAGTTTTCCTATAATTCCCGAGTGGGTAATGGTGTCAAAAGCCTTGGCAAGGTCAAGGTAGGCTGTGTGAACTACCTTCCTTTCATCTATGGCCTTGGTGACTGTCTCAAATAAGTCAACCAGGTTTAGTAGACATGATCTTCCCTTAACAAAGCTGAACTGGGTCAGTTCAAGTGTTTGGAGGGTCCCAATGTCTTTGTTAATGAGTTCCATGATGATGCGCCCCATAGCCTTGCAGACCAGGCTAGTTAGGCTTATGGGGCGATAGTTATCAGGGTCAGTTGTGGCCCCTCCTTTGCAGAGTGGAATAACCATTGCTGTGCACCATTCTATGAGCATGTAGCCTGTGGAGAGGCTGAGGTTGAACAGTGTGTTTAGGTGGGGGGTTAGTTTGTTCTGTAGTTCATGTAAGATGCACCCTGGGACACCATCTGGCCCCACTGATGCTGTGTTTTGGCTTTTTAAAGGGCTGTTTTCACCTGTGCGTCTGTGATTTCTGGGGCACTACACTTTTCCGGTATTATTGTGGGCCCTTTTGGGGGTGAGAGGGGGTGAAGTTTGCACTGAATCTATCTGCTAGGATGTTGGCAATATCAGTGGGTTCAGTATATTTTGTGCTAATTTGCACTAGCTCAGAGCATATCTGTGAGTTGCCACTTAGATTCTTGACATAGCTAAAGAAGGCTTTGTGGTTATCTTTTGAATCCTTGGCTGTTTTTCTTTCGAAGTTAGCCTTGGAGGATTTTATGAGGGACCTTAGTTTCTTACTGATACTGATCAGGGATGTCTTTCCTTCTTGGGATTTGCTTTTTTTCTGAACTAGCTTCCTCCTTCTATTGTATAGCCTGTTTATGGCAGGGGTCCACCAGACTGGTTTCCTTTTCTTAGGGGAGTAAGTCTTGGTTTTGCTAGGGATGGCATGATCCATACATCCTTGTAGGTGTTCATAGAGTGCATTTGTAAAGGTTTCTGCATCTTTGGCAGCATTATCCTTTATCATGGGGGCTGTAAAACCTACCACCTCTGTCTTAAGTAAGGTGAAGTTTGCTTTAGAAAAGTTTTTTACTGTGGTTTCCTTAGTTGGGGGTGGTGGTGGGTTGTGGACATCCAGAGTGATTAGTTTATGGTCTGATCTAACCAGTGATGGGTTGTCCTCTGGTGTGGAACACCTGTCACCCATGTTGGTGATGACCAGGTCCAATATGTTTTCACCTCTGGTAGGGGAGTTTACCAGCTGATCCAGGGCATTTGAGTTGATAAATTCCAGGAAGCGCTGGACCTGGGAGTTTGTACTTGAGTAGTTTTCCCAGTTAATGGTAGGGTAATTGAAATCACCCAATATCAGGGTGTTCGGTAGGACCTTCATGGTTTCCAGTGTCTCTAGAAAGGCGGAGTGGTGGTCCTGGGTCATGGAGGGTGATCTGTAGCAGGCCACAATTTGTACTGCAGATTTGCCTGATGTTAGTTGCACATGGATGATCTCGGAGGTATCATGCTGCATCACTAACCTGGAGGTGTAGGTATCCTTGATGAATATGAATACACTCCCTCCTTTTGTGTTTTGGTCCATGTTCTGTGGCCGAAATGTGTGGTATGAGTTGTAGTCCAGTAGTGCTGGGGTGCTCTATGGAGCCTTGAATCAGGTTTCAGTTACTGCACAGATATCAACGTTCTCCATACTGAGGAGTGCTTCGAGCGCATGCATTTTGAGATTTAAACTCTTGGCATTGAGTAGCATAACCCTAATTTTTTTATTTGTGCTGTTTACGGAGGTGGGTTTGACTTTTGAGCCTTGCCTAAAAAGGGCACTATGGGGGCAGCAAGAGCCTTGGCCAGTATTCGAAAGCCTAGGGGAGACAGGTGCAAGCCGTCTCTTGCGAAGCAACGAGGCCTGTCGAGCATGTCATCCCAGGCTGACAGACACTGGATCCCCTGTAAATGACACCAGAAGCTTAGCCAATTGTTGAAATTGATAATTTTTTTTCTTTATACTGCGGTATCATTCTTGGTGAGGGCAGGATGCTACTCAGGGTCAGGGTCATACCCACCTGGGCTACATGATTAGAGAGCTCTTCTATGTCTCTTTTCATGTAGTCCAGGGAGGTATGTCTCAGGTCATTCACACCAACATGAACAATGACAGAGTCATATTTGTACTTGTTCTGGAGTAACCTGAGTGCTTGTGTTATGTGGCGGATTCTGACTCCTGACAGGCAGCTAACAGTAACCTTCTCCATGTCCAGCCTAGTGAGTGGGTCGTCAGTGTGCCCGACTATAGAGTCACCTATTACTAGTGTGTTAGGTATGTTATTTCGCCTTAAGGGCTGTGATTGTGCAGCACACTGATTTTGTGTTTTATGTGTTGTCTGGTTTGTGACGGGAGGTGCAGGTTTTTTGGGTGTCTGCTTTGGAGGTCTGTGATGCTTTTGCAGGTTTTTATTTAGAGCCTCCGAGTATGATTTTGTGTATTTATGTGTATTTTTTGCCAGTGCTGGTTTAGTATGTCTATGTGAGGCTGGAGGTGTGGTGCAAGTGTTAACCTTCTCCTCATGACTGCTTGTTCCAGTCTTGGGTGGAGAGAGCTTAGCCTCCAATTTAGCTATATAATTGCATCTCTCGCATATGTTAATGTTTTGTGGTAGGAGGAGAGGGTTGTCTGTGTACATGAGGCAGTTGTAACATTGCTTCAGGATACCCAGGTTCACCAACTGGACTGGAGAGTATACCTGAAATTGCCCTTTGGTCATGTCTGAATAGTAGGGTGAGCTGCTTAGTTGCTTGGTTGGTGAGGGTTGAATAATGAGCCTTGACCTGCTGAGCAATCAAGTGATGGGGTATATTAATGCTTGCTATTAGGTCTGAGCAAGTGTTGGACTGTAGGATGCTTTTTAAGTGTTTAGGTTGAGAGTTAGTCTACTTTTAACGGAAAAACTGAAGAGGAGACTTGGTGGAGCCGGAATAAATTTAGCCCTAGCTAACTGGCGCTATCCAGACGTGCAAAGCCGTGCAAATGCGTTTTTTACAGTAGGGAAATGAAAGATTGCCTGCTAATGCATAGTTACATGTCTCACACTGAGCTTCCCCCCTTAGCAACCATTACTCACTGGCCAGGTTGTCTTCTGCCTGCCATTGACTTGCATGACAGAATACTGATTTTAGTTAGAATGCTTATTTTAGTTTTATTTTCTTATTTTCCCCCGATCCCATTTGCGTGCTGCTGCCCTATGCTTAAACAGGAGAGATCAGCGTAAAAAAAAAATAAAAGTTTTTTTTTTTTTTTTTTAAACAGTTTGCTTGGCATGCTTCCTCAATGATAGGCAGCCTTTATTTGGAGCTGTCATAGCTCCGTTTTGTAGATTGCAGAAATGTACTCGGTTACTAACCGAGTACATTTCTGCACACTGCACTTGTCCTGCACGGACAGCTGCCAGCTTCCTGGATCACATATTTCCCTCATTTGCATGGTTTTCACCTGCAAATGAGGGTAATTTGCATACAGGAGCTCCGTCCGTGCAGGATTAGTCTAAGAGCTCACATGCATGTCCCGGGAGCTCGTTCCTGGATCGTACGTCTGCCATATTGCCGAAAATAGCTCTTAGACTAATCCTACATGCTCTACAGGGCTTTGTAAATCCGTGTTTTTACAGCCATCTAACTGACAGAGGTTAATTGTAAGAAGTAGAATGGCACCAAATAAATAAATAAATAAATACTTAAAAAAAATAAAAGGAGAGAGAAAACACAGTCCAGTAGGACGCCAAAGTATGCAGCCACAAAAGATGCAATGTATGTGAGATGTGCACTTTTGCCAGTATCACCACTTCACAAAACAAGGTAAAGGGGGGTATCAATGCTCTTCTAGGGAGTTTAAAGGCTTTTTTAAACATGGTTAATCTTATCAACTGCATGAAATTTTCAGAAACAGGATATGAGCAAGAGGCAGAACACACAGTTAAGACCCATATTAACTACACTGTTACCTGGAAAATAACTAATAAATTCTTAATCTGATCATTCTGCATTTAACATAGGACACCAAATAAAGACACTAGGCCAGAAGCTACTGACATATAAACATCAATATACAAAAAGTATGAAGATTACGGCAGTCAAATTTTGCAATTTACAGAACTGTTGGAAATGCAGTTCAGAAATATGGTTAGCCACAGTGAAAAAGACGTAATTATCAGATAAACTGCATGCCTGTGAATTACACATAAGCACTGCCAGTGCAAATGAACATTTGCCAGCATTACTTACCATAAGAGAAGCAAACAGTACATTGGCATAACTCCACCCCCCTGACGCTCCCCCAGTCAAATTGCAGGCATTCATATGAGCATGCATGTACACACACACACACACACACACACACACACACACACACACACACACACACACACACACACACACACACATGATAGCATCATACACCTACACTCTTGCATTCACAGACATTTCCCCACACACAGACATTCAGTGTACCTGACATCCACACCCCCACTTAGATGAACGACATACTCATTCACCCATACAAACACATGCATACACACACACACACACACACACACACACACACACACACACACACACACACACACACACACACATACACACATGGATACATACATGTGCGAGCGTGCACTCACGCACACACACACACACACACACACACACACACACACACACACACACACACACACACACACATCCAAGACCACATATACCCCTGCAAACATACATACATGCTCTGTCACACACATGCATATATTTACATGGGTTCACTATGAAAGACCGAAAACCCATAAGACCAACGCCCGTAATCCCGAGACCAAATACCCGAAAGACGAATAGACCAACGGACCACAACAGTCAAGATTTTCACAGAATGTCCAGATTTTTGCCTCATATTTTTGGTCTGTTCCTCAAAAAATGTGTAGTTTCACAACAAATCACTGAGGATTGAAGTCATTAAATAATAACATGCACTTGAGTTTCAGACTGCATAATCTTCAGAAAATGCATGCTAACACAAATCATGTTATTCTAACAACTTTCTAACTTTATAAGAGCAGTACTTCAAATCTCTCCCTATTTTTGGGCCTTTGTATCCCCATTATTTTTGGTTTTGTCCAGATTTCATGTACTAAAAGATTGAGAGGTATGTGTTAGGACTTCTGCCAGCATCCCTTTCTGAATCCCAATGCATGTTTCAAATCATAGCATTTTAAAAAGTAAATGCTTGTAATATTCTAGGCTGTTATAGTTGTGAGAACCTAGAAATGATAAAACTTACTCATTGTTTAAAAGCAAAATATTTCTCATATGTTTATTTCAGTGCTCATGATCTTGGGCTGTAAAGAACACTGACTCATTAAAATTGATTACAAACACATTATCTCCATCCAATAATCACATTTGCTTAAAAAAATCACTATTAGATGACAGCCTAATATCAGTTGGCATATGATTCCAAATTTTAGGAATCATTTCAGTTATATAATTCCTTCTTAATTGTGTTTTACAACAAAAAGTATGTAGCATTGCATATAGGCTCATAGGTTCATAGGTGTTTACTAGGCTAATGACCAAAAGGGCCATTTTAAGCCTAGCCATGCATCCCAAATCTCTGACAAGTTCTGATACCCTTGATAAGTGTAAGCATGGGTCTGGGAGATGAACTATCTGCAGGTTACCTCAGTCCATTAGAGACATAGGTGCCAAACCAGGGATGAATTTCTGGTTTCCCATCCAATTTTCCAAGTTGCGCTTGAATTGGGTTAGGGAGGAACTCTGCTTTACATGGATGGGGAGCCTGTTCCATAGACAGGGTAGTCTCTGGGATACAATCAGATATAATCAGATATCTGATATAATCAGAAGCAGTCATGCAGTAGCAGAGACATCATATTTACTATACATGGTCACAACAATGATATCCTTCATGACCATGTTAACTTATTTATAGGCTTAAAATGTTTGCTAGGAAAATATATGCAAATAAATCTTACTACTAAAGTAGTAAAGTATGTTCCAAGGAAAGTACCAGTAGCTGTCAGGTGGAAAAACTGAGCAGAAATGAAAGCAAATGGAAAGTTTAGGTGTCACTAAAAAGAATTTAGAACCAAATAAAATGGGAATACGCAAATAATATGATTATTGTTGTAAAGTGATACGTTATTCAGTTTTGTATTAATCCACAACATCTAAAGTAATTAGAAAAGAGTATTGTCTATTCTTTACAGTTAAAGATATTATAAACAAAACAAAATGTGAACTTCATTTTAATAAACTAGTACTGCGAGGCCGCCAATAAGCGCCTCTACCTAAGAGCGGAAAGAACACGGTGACTGTTCGACTGGTAATCCAATCACACCTTTATTATTGTAAATGTTAAAAAAAAAAACAAGGTAATAATCGAAATGACACCAAGTACTGAAAAAAAGGAAACATAAACTGAATACTAGTTAAACGCTTTCACCCAGTATATCCGGGCTTCTTCAGAACTAGTTTTCTGTTGACATATCAGCTGTTTTAAGCCTTTTTAGGCGCCAAATTAAGATTTGAAATTTTAAAGCGATATTAACCCTATTACACGACCTATTTCGCATAAAATACAAAAATATACAATATAAATAAACTATTTCCTATTGTAAATAACTTATATAAAAGTACTACATGATATTATGTCTAGTGACAACAGTGATTTTTAAATAAAAAAATATATATACATTATACTGTTAGTATATAATATTTGATAAATATGTGATGAATAGATAAATAAAGCTGAAATGAATAATATACTCTAAAATATCACAATAAATATAATGAAATAAAATAAATAGATACATATAAATCAATACTATAATATAATATTAAATGGTATTAGACACTGTATTGTGAATATTGAGAATATGTATTGTAAATAGTTAAAATGTTAAATATTAAATAAATAAATATGTATTGTAATATATTTAAAAACTAAATTAAAAATAGTTGGAAGTTGTCTATTGTAATTCCAAGAATGGTTTTACAGATATATATTCATTTAAGCCAGGGGGTGTTGTGGCATCTAATAAAATTTGCCACTTTGCTTCCTTATAATTTAATAAACTTTTACAATCCCCTCCCTTAGGATCTACCTTTATCACTTCCAAAATGTTGAATTTAAATTCATGATCTGCACCTTCCCTATCAATGTGCCTGTAAAGAGCATTATTTTTGTCTTTAGTTCTTATACAGTACAAATGGTCATAAATCCTTTTTCTAAAATTTCTCTCTGTTTTTCCTATATAAAAACCTGGACATTTTTGACATTTACCCAGATAAACAACCATTTTGCTATTACAATTTCCTGTCTTACTTGTTATTCGGTTTTTGTGTGCATTATCTAACTGTATATATCTCTCTTCTGAGATATATTTACATTGATTGCAAGACCCACATTTTTTAGACCCATTAGTGGTCGTCTTTTCTCCATTTTTGTTATTATTTTTGTATTCCACTATCTGTTTGATATTTTCCCCATTTTAAAAATAAAATTGGGTCTTCTACACACAATTTTGGAAAGATGAGTATCATCAATTAAAATATACCAAAAATTATTTATAATTTTTTGATATAATCTGTAGCCATATTAAACTGTATAATACATGCTCTATTAAATCTTTCTATATTAATATTACTATCATTGTTTGGAAGTGCATTTCCCTCTTGTTTTTCAACTAAATACTTACTACCTAATAAAGGTCTGTATCTAGTATTTCTGAATTGCATGATGTATTGAATCATGTCTTCCAACATACTAACAGGGTAACCTCTTTGTGTAAATAACTCTTTTATAAATTCCAATTCAACTTTTAAATACTCATCTCCAGAAGTCATACATGCTGCCCTTACACATTGTCCTTTAAAAATAGTTTTCTTTAATTTATCAGGGTGGCAGCTAGTGTATTCTAAATAGTTGTTAGAAAAAGTATTTTTTCTGTGTATAGTAGAATTTAATTTGTGACCTTGGTATGTTATATAGGTATCCAAGTAGGGTACTCCTGTTTTGTTAACCGAATGTGTGAATTTTAAATATTCACTACTGCTATTTAAAAAAATTTAAAAATAATTCTAATCTGCTTTCATCTGCCTCCCATAAAATATAAATATCATCCAAAAAGCGAGAGTAGTAAGAAATGTATTGAAAATATCCACTGTTAAATAAAACTGTTTCTTCCCAATGACACATCACCAGATTAGCATAGATGGGAGCACATGCTGCTCTCATCACAACACCTCTAATTTGCTTGAAACATTCCCCTTCAAAAAATATAAAATTATTGTCTAATACAATGGCCATCATTTCTTCTATTAAACAAATTTCGTCCCATGGCATGTTCACATGTTTCCTTATGCTACTGGTGAATGCTTCTAACCCTTTTTCTTTGGGTATACAAGAAAATAATTCAATTACATCAATTGTAAGAAAATAAATGTTGTCATAATTCCTTTTTATTGGATAATTTTCCAAGAAAATCCATGAATCCTTTATCATATGTGAAATTTTTTCATACAAAAATTTTAATTTGATGTCTATATATTTACCCAATGGAAACGTCTTAGACTTGCTACCTGAGACAATTGGTCGCATAGGGGGATCTACTGCATCTTTATGTACCTTAGGTATTCCTATAAGAGTAGCAAGTTTAGGAGACTTGACTTTTAAGAAATCATATGTCTCTTTTGCTATTCTTCCCTCTATGTAATATTCCTCAATATAGGAATCTATCCTGAAATAAGCTATATTTAGCTCATTCAAAGAAATTGGGATATAATTCCCAGAAAAGTATAATATATCATAAATTTTCTTTGTATGTTGAGTGTTATCATAAAGAACTACCCCTTCCCCTTTGTCAGGTTTCATTACTCTAATATTATGGTTGTCTCTGATGTTCAGTAGCGTCTTTTCCTCTTCTTGGGTTAAATTATTAGTACTAGTAATTTGTTTCAATTTACCAGATTCACGGTATATTTCTCTAGTAGTGATTTTTTCATACAATTCCACTTTTGGATGACTTGGAGGTACAAATGTGCTGATTTTCTTTAACTATGTCCTTGTATTAGTGTGAAAATCAGAAAAAACAACGTCAGATTTGTCAGAATTATTAAAATAAATATTTAAATTGATTTTTCTAATGAATTTCTTAAAATCGATGATAGTGTCCACAATGTCAAATTTTGGGTTGGGAATAAATTTCATCCCTTTCATAAATAAATCAAAATGTGTTTGGTCTATTATTAAATCCGTATAATTGTATATATTAAAATTTTTGTATCTATAAATGTTGCCACTTTTTACAATATCATTTCCCTTCTCTGATCTATAACAATTAACTTAATTCTCTAAGTTTCCTTCTAAAACCTCTTTCTCCTCACATAATTCTGGTACCCGTTCTTGTAAGGTTGAGTGTATTCTCTTTTTACCCTCTGAAAATCCCCCTCATAAACATGTCCCCCATAAGTTTGCAAATTGTTTTTGTTACTTTTACTTTGATAGTGTGTAAATCTCTTTTCTCCTCTCTTCTGTGTAACTTCACTAGTATTATTGAAAAAACTGTCAACTTTATCTTTGGTATATGGCCAAATATAAGCTGTATTCTTGTTATATTGCTCTCTGTCCCTTTCTAACTTTTTAAATTTTCATTTAGTTATGTTAGAAATCCACTTATTTGCTTCCTGATACTGTTTGTTATACAGGTTTTCCCATTCAGGGAATAAAAGATCATTAATAATACTATTGTAACTTTTCTGCTTCTATAATTAATTTGCTAAGTTTCTCATCGTTATATTTCATAAGTAACTGCATAAAATTGAATCTACATTCATCAAAAAAAATCATTGAATTCTTTCTTTGCTTCACCAGACAATTCATGTCCTAAGGGTAACTTGAAAAATCTTAAGCCCATAGGAACTATTTTCTTATCAATGTTTCTAGATAAATAGGCATTGTCTATTTTAAGCCCATTTATACTTTTCAATTTTTTGCCTAATGTGAAATCATATTCTTTAAATTCCCATATTCAATGACATCAGGATTTGATAAATTGCTACAACTTTTAAAATCTTCCATTTGGTGATTTACAGTCAAAAAATTATTGAATTTGTTGTTTGTGTTGCCCGCACCTTGACTATTCACTTTTCCTGAGATGTGGACTGAATCAGAATTTAATTTATCAGTACCTTTGCTACACTGGGAAAATTGTCCAGCAACAGTAGAATATGTTTTTGAAGGAAATGTTCACTTAGGTTTGGCACCAGTTCTCAATGCTTCTTCATTTATATCATATACTGAAAAATCAAACGTAAAATCAGTAAGGTTGATTTTGCTACTATTAAAAGATTCACGTATGTCCAGTACATTGGTTGCTTCCTCCCTATGAGCACCCTGGCCATTGGGAATATACAAACTGTCTACAGATGCTTGCTCTTCACCACAATCAGTACATTTAGTATTTCGAGGTAATGGGTTAACCTGCTTAATATTGACATTACGTTCACGTTGGTCCATATCAGTCAATAAACACCGAGATGTAACAGTACCTGTATTAAAGCCTTGTTTCCCTTGTGTAGTGAACATTCCATGGCTTTCATGGTCGCCAGTCTCCTGTTCCGCTCTACCGCTCTGTATTAACTATTTAACTAGCAGTGTTAAGCTCTTCAATTCACCCTTTAAAATGAGTATGTCCTCTTGAATGTTAACCAAACCATCATTTTCCTTGTCAATACCCGACTTGGACAAATCTCCATTGGTAGGTAGCGCACCGGTGTGCTCCATAGCAGAATCGACAACAACTGAATGCAATAAACCAATGACTTAATAAACTAGTACTGCGAGGACGCCAATAAGTGCCTCTACCTAAGAGTGGAAAAAACACGGTGACTGTTCGACTGGTAATCCAATCACACCTTTATTATTGTAAATGTTAAAAAAAACAAGGTAATAATCGAAATGACACCAAGTACTGAAAAAATGATTTCCTATTGTAAATAACTTATATAAAAGTACTACATGATATTATGTCTAGTGACAACAGTGATTTTTAAATAAAAAATATTTATACATTATACTGTTAGTATATGATAATATTTGATAAATATGTGTCAAAATAGGAAACATAAACTGAATACTAGTTAAGCGCTTTCACCCAGTATATCCGAGCTTCTTCAGAACTAGTTTTCTGTTGACATATCAGCTGTTTTAAGCCTTTTTAGGCGCCAAATTAAGATTTGAAATTTTAAAGAGATATTTACCCTATTACACGACCTATTTTACATAAAATACAAAAATATACAATATAAATAAACTATTTCCTATTGTAAATAACATATATACAATACATATTCTCAATATTCACAATACACTGTCTAATACCATTTAATATTATATTATAGTATTGATTTATATGTATCTATTTTATTTCATTATATTTATTGTGATATTTTAGAGTATATTATTCATTTCAGCTTTATTTATCTATTCATCACATATTTATCAAATATTATCATATACTAACAGTATAATGTATATATATTTTTTTATTTAAAAATCACTGTTGTCACTAGACATAATATCATGTAGTACTTTTATATAAGTTATTTACAATAGGAAATAGTTTATTTATATTGTATATTTTTGTATTTTATGTGAAACAGGTCGTGTAATAGGGTTAATATCTCTTTAAAATTTCAAATCTTCATTTGGTGCCTAAAAAGGCTTTAAACAGCTGATATGTCAACAGAAAACTAGTTCTTAGAAGCCCGGACATACTGGGTGAAAGCGCTTAACTAGTATTCAGTTTATGTTTCCTTTTTTCAGTACTTGGTGTCATTTTGATTATTACCTTGTTTTTTTTTTTTAACATTTACAATAATAAAGGTGTGATTGGATTACCAGTCAAACAGTCACCGTGTTCTTTCCGCTCTTAGGTACAGGCACTTATTGGCATCCTCGCAATACTAGTTTATTAAGTCGTTGGCTTATTGAACTTCATTTTAACACTAAATGGAAACCAAAAGTTATGACAAAAAATTAAGCAAACTCTCCAAATACAAAGATGTTATAAATTCATTAGAATATAGTTTTATATTTCTCAACAACCGAAGCATTCTAAACTGCTGTTGCACAAATAATTAAAGCTTAATGGTTATTTTCTAAAGATAATTTAAAAATTATTAATGTGGGTTCAAATACTACAAGAGAGTTATGAAAGTCTAATGCAGTTGCTGAACAGATTAAGACAGCATAATTACAAGTTAAATAAGAGTGACAAGTCTAAAAGTCAAAAGTCATGTTTTAATGTCACAGGGAATAAAATCTGATAGAAAAATAACTAGAGCGCTTGTATAAATGTCAAATTTAAAGGCCAAGCAAACTTTACAATGGTGTCAATGAAAAATGCAGGAGGTTACAAGGTTTGTCCCTAACATACATAAGATAAGTATGCTGCTAAGAAAACTATTAGATAAAGATGTAGCCTGGGAATTGAACCATGGACAAACAATAGTTTGAAATGCACAGAAAAATACAATTAGTGACAAAATTCCAGTATTACCACACTGTTATATGACAACATGAATTATGTTGCAAATAGCATGGCAGACAAAATAGTACAGGGGTTGTTATACTTTAACAGAAAATAAACCCCAGGATTTACTAATCCTCCATGGAGGACTAATCTAGTCCTGCACGGAAGCGGCAGTTTAAGAGGAGGACAGCAGCACGCCATGCATATTAATGAAGGCGCACTGCCGGAACTCCTAATGCTACACGAAGTGTGGATGAGTGCAGGGGGCATGTCTGAAAGCAGAGCTCTCAGAATAAACATGCCCCTGCAAAGTAGAACAGAAGAATGCATAAATAAATGAGCGAGACCACTCATAGATGTCTGCATATCCCTACCAACAGTCCCTATGTGTTCAACAGCAACAGTACATTTAAATAAAATGCAGAAACCCTTTCATTTATTGTTTTTAAAATCCCGAGTACAGCTAACCGTACGCATAGCTATGGTTAAAGCAGCTGAAAAGGCTGAAGAGGATAACAAGGAATATATATGCAATGAAGCAGCACAGCAATAGTGTAGTGGTTAAAGCATCTGCCTAATGAACAGGCATTCCAGATTCAAGTCCCACTGCAGCACATATAATTTTCCATGTGAAATCAGTATATAAACATATATTGCCGTATAACCTACATAATAACATTTAAATGTGAACTGGTGTACTGCATGAAATGCACATGTGAACTGTCGGTGACATAATGAATAAGGCACTAGTCATCAGGTATAAGCACAAATAAGCGGTAGTAAGCATGTCTAAGTGCGTATATGTGGGGGTAAGCATTGCCCACACAGATTAATCAAAGAAGAAGAAGCTAACTGAGTGTAAGAAACTGTAACCAGAGGTTAGCAGTGCTTACCGTCGCGCAAACCTGATCAAGCCCGCTCACAACAGCTTAAAAGTGCCTTAATCACTCTGTACCCAATGGCCCTTGTTCTGCCCAGCAACAAAATAAATGGCTTTAGCAAGGCTCAAACCCAGGAACCTGCAGACCACAGCCAATGTGATTTACAACTAAGCCATGGCCGACATACATAAAACAGACGTTATCACAAACATATCATCCAGCACAGTCAGTCAACAGTATAGGTAATGTAGTTAATTAGGTATATGTATGTGTATTTGTAAATAATGTAATATCTAAATAATTGCAACATATCGATATATGTAGACACACACACATATATATATATATATATATATATATATATATATATATATATATATATATAAATATATATATGAATATATATATATACATATATATATATATATATATATATATATATATAAAATATATAACTATATATACATGCAAATGCCTACATCTACACTCATATCATTAGATATCTCTATATATATGTGTATATATATATATATATATATATATATATATATATATATATATATATATATATATATACATATATATATATATATATATATATATATATATATATATAAACGATGTCAGGCTGGAAATGCTAACATATCATGCAGTACAGTCTGGCTCCCATAGGAAATGTAAAATGTGGAAGCCATCAACAGTCCCAGGATAAATATACACAGACACATATATGCAGATACATTATATATATATATATATATATATATATATATATATATATATATATATATATATATTGTACACATAGCTATACATGTGACTACAAATACACACTCAGAGATATGTACATTAAGATACATATGTAGAAGGTGCACACAATATGGGACAGCCACTATGCCTGCAGTTAACACCTGAACACCTGGACACTGTATGGGCCACCTATACAAATGACAATTGTCACATGCAACATATACCCACAGAGAGGTTATAGGAAAAAACACCACACACAGGTTTTTATAAATGGAACACCTTTATTTGTGTACGATAACAGTTCTAGATGCCATGTCATATAGCTGTTCAGACACTGACATCCATATAAACAGGGTAATGCAAATGTGAAACAGGTATACTAATACATTCTTCTGTACTGAACTGTTGCTGTTCATGCCAAGCCCTGCAGATGTGACAATAGTAAAGACAGACTGGGCCCCAGGATATGAAACAGTGAACAGTAAGTAATGCAGGTGTACAGTTCAGCAGCCCATGTATACTCTGTACAGATTCAGTAGGTGGTAAAGACATCAGTTGACCAAATGGGATGTAACTGTTACATAGCAAGCCATAACCAACACCATCACAAGCCCACTGACAAACAGAACACTCTGTATGGCAGGAGGCAGTAGGCCTGTATCAACCCACTTAATGTACATAATGCAAATATAGGTGAAGTGTATGGTACTGTACATCCAGATACCTTAAGTCAGCTCACCTCTGATACCCACACAAAGCTTGGTATGTAGGTGTAGGACAGAGGCTGGAACACAGGCCTATATCTGGACAACTGTTGCCATGCACTCAGCAAGTTGCTGGTGTTACAGGATAGTCTGCAACATACCCTTAGTCAGGGGATTTATGTTAGAAAGTTCAATGGATGTAGCCTTGTACTGACAGCACTCAGCACACACACTACCAGTAAAATATCTGACACAGGAACTGTGCGGTGGACAGACAAAACATGATAGGCACAGCTCTGGCCACCAATAGGATAGGATCACAGTTGAGAGCTATGCAGACAGACTGCATTCAAAGGTAGACTAATATGTACAAACACACCCTGTAACACCAGTACTATACAAAGGATAACACAACTCTACTCACACTATGTCTGTAGTTCTGGAAACACCTAAAAATATGTAGCTGGCCAGAGTATGCTGGTTCTCTTGTAAGAGATATTGCTACCTGCCGTATGTAACACTGATGCCCACACCCAGGAGGATGTCCATCAAACAGGAAAGGTAAAGGGACCATGACCACATGATGTAGGGATATATAGTAGCTGGTTGCCATGACAGTGGTAATTGGAAGTACCACACAGCAAGCTGCATGCAGTTAGCAAGTGGAGGACACTGACTGATGCAGAGACCATCACCTGATCATGTGCATCACCTACTAAAGCCAGGATGCAATCTATTCAAAGCAGCTCAATCCATTTACTGGAGAGAGAAGGAGAGAGAGAGAGAGAGAGAAAACCAGTACCAGAACCAGTACCAGAACCAGAACCAGAACAAAAAAAAAAAGCTCTGCAAACTACAAGTGCAAGTCACAGCCAGTTAGCCAGCTGCTATTAAACTAGACATATGTCCAACAAGAAGTATGTGAAATTCATATACATGTAATAGAATGTAGTACCTGGTTAATCATAATGGGATAGATAAGTGTGAAATAGCTATATGTGCCATCCTGTGTTGTTGTGATGATGTTCAACTGAACAACTGTGACGGACAATAGTGTCTGTCCCTGTGGGTAGTGGGCCATAGCCCTTAACTGTGCAGGTCAGCACTGACAGCTAGGATGTAAGCCATCATAGTGTGTGTTGTGTAATTGGAAGTATGTATATTACATGGCCAATAGCTGGTTGTAGATGTAATGCCATCATAGGTGCATAGATTTGGAGGTAGGTACTAGGCTATTGGCCCTAGGGCCTGTAGAAGTCTAGCCAATAGTTACCCTGGCTTTTGCCACCCAAGAACTTTAATATCCAGTGCCACTGTCGAGCAGAGCCACAGAAGGGATCCCTGGTGTGAAATCCCTATCTCCCTGCCAATCATTCAGATTTGACAGGAAGAGTGCTACTGAGGAGCTTTGTTTGATATAGATAGGTAGTTAGTTCCACAGTATGGGAAGTATCTGGGACCGGAATGTATCCCTCCAGCATGTGTTGTTTATTGTGGTGACAAGGTGTAGGTCCATACAGCGTGCAGCTCAGAGGGATTGGGATAACTATAAGTGGAGCATGTCCAAAAGCACTGGGTGTGACATAGCTGTATATGTTAGGCAGCAATCGCCTCTGAGTAGGCGATATGCGACAGAGTAAATCTGCAGTTTAATGATACGGTGTGTGTAGGGCATCTATTTGAGGTTGGTAATCCTCTATGTGAGGTAGTTGTGTGGCCATTCCAGCTGTTGTACATGTCTTGTGAGGTGCATACCAGTAGGGGGCATTGTGCCCTATAATGGGTCTAATGAGTGACGACTAGAGTGGAACAATGGCCTATTTTCCCTGGATGATAATCCGTTTGTGATGAGGTGTGCCATGAAGAAGGATTCCCTGACTACTCTGGCAATGTCATTATCAAAGGAGAGACTATGGTCCACCTGTGTCCAAAGGTCTCTTATCACACGTTTGGTGTTAGGTTGACTACTGCCTATGTGTTAATTTATGGGTACAGAGTTTTCACCAAAAGGGATGACAATGCACTTGCTGGCCTTCAGCTTCAGCCCGCAGCTTTGACACCAGCCATCTGTCCCAGCAAGGCCCTTTTGTAGGATGTCCACATTGTCTGGAGTGTCGAGTATGGCTCCTAGTTTGCAGTCATCTGTGAACTTCGTTAGCCAAAAACCTTCTGTGTTAGCATGTACATCAGAGAAGTAGATACCAAACAGGAGAGGACCCAGCACTGAACCCTGCGGTACTCCACTTTTTACTGGTCTGATGTTGAGCTTGGAGTCTGCTACCTTCACAGTGTGGTGTCTGTCAAGGAGCCAGATGGCAACCCATCTTGTCACATACGGATGTATACCGAGTTTAGTGGGTTTCTATAAAATTCCAGAGTGGGGGATCATGTCGAATGGCATGGTGAGATCGAAATAGGCTGTGTGAACTACCTTACTTTCATCTACAACTGTGTTGACCACTTCCAAGAAGCCTATCAGGTGTAGGAGACATGCTCTGCCTTTTACCAACCCAAACTGGGTGAGGTCCAGAGTTTGGAGATTACTAATGTCATTGTGTATAGGTTACATGACGATACGTTCCATAGCCTTGCAGACCATGCTCATCAGGCTAATGGGGTGGTCGGTCCTGTGGTCTGTGGTGGCTCCCCCTTTGTGGAGTGGGATAACCATTGATCTGCGCCATTCAGTGGGCAGATAGCCTGAGATGAGCCTATGATTGAACATGGTACTTAGGTGGTGTGCCAGTTCATTTTGTAGTTCAAGTAGAAAGCAGCCTGGGATGTTGTCAGTGCCATGGATGTGTTCTTGCCTTTGGAGAGTGTGCTTCCCTGTACAGCCATTAGTACAGGAACTTTGCATTCTTCCAGTATAGAGATGGGCCCCCTAGGGTATGAGAGGGGGGTAAAGGCAGCACTGAACCTATCTGCCAGGATGTTAGCAATTTCAGTGGATTCTGTATATTTAGTGCACGTGTGCTATAAGACAGAGCAGATGCGAGTGTTGATGTTGAGAGTCTTGACATAGCTATAGAATGCTTTGTGGTTGTCCTCAGAGTCAGTGCCAGTTTTGTTTACATAGCTAGCTTTGGAGGACCCTATGACGGATCCAAGCTTCTTACTGAGGCTGACCAGGGACTTCCTCCAATCACGGGGTTTTACTCTGTTTTGCAACAGTGTATTTCTTCTGTTGTAGAGTTTGTCTATGGCAGGGGACCACCAGATTGGCTTCCATTTCATTGAGGATAGCATCTTTGATCTGTTAGGGATTGCATGATCCATGCACTCGTGTAAGTGCTTATAAAGTGCATTTGTGTAGGCTTCAGCAGTCATACCTCTATTGCCTGTCAGCATGGGTGTCGTGCAGTTACCCACATTTGTCTTACAAAGTATGAAGTTGGCTTTGAAGACAGTATTAACAGTGGATTCCCTAATGGGGGTTCGGGGCTTGTGTTCAGGTCTTACCTATGAGAAATTGACCTGTGGTGTATAGCACAGGTTTAGCATGTTAGTAATGACCCGGTCTAGGATATAGCTGCCCCTGGTGTGAGTGTGGCTAAGTTGATCCACGGCATTGGAATTGATGAATTCCAGAAAACGTTGAGCACAAGGGTTGGTACATGACAACTTTTCACAGTCAATGGTGGGGTATGTGAAATTGCCCATTATGAGGGTGTTAGGTTGTACCCTAATATTTTCCATTGTATCAAGAAATGAGGAGTGGAAATCCTGGGGCATAGCGGGTGATCTGTAGCAAGCTAAAATTTGGATTGGGGCCCTGCCCAGAGATAGTTGCACTTGGATAATCTTGAATGTAGTATGCTGAGCAACTAGCCTGGAGGTGTGGATATCCTCAATGAATATGGACACACCTCCGCCTTAAGTGCTATGGTCCAGGTTAGGTGGCTGAAAGGTGTGGTATGAATTAGAGCCTGGTAATGCAGGGGTACTCTCTGGATCCTTGAATCAGGTCTCTGTCACTGCAAAGATGTCAATTTTCTCCATTCTAAGGAGTGCCTCAAGTGAGTGCATTTTGAGGTGTAGACTACTAGCATTGAGTAGCAATACCCTCAGGTTTTGCTTGCATGTACCTGTTACGGTGGTGAATTTGTCATTTAAACTCTGCCTAAGAAAGGCACTATAGAGGTGTCGACAGCCTTAGCCAGTACCGGGAATCCCAGGGGTGACAGGTGCAGGCCATCTCTGGCAAAGAATTGTGGTTTGTCCATCATGATATTTCAGGCAGACAGATACTGAATCCCCTTAGAATGACACAAGAAGTTTAGCCAATTGTTGACGTTAATCATTTTGTAATTGTACCGTGGTATCATTCTGGGTGATGCAAGATGCTACATAGGGCTGGTGTCATACTTGCCTGGGCTACAAGATTGGACAGCTCCTCCATGTCCCTTATCATGTAGTCCAAGGAGGTATGGTCCAGGTCATTCACACACACATGGAGAATGACATAGTCATAGTTGTACTTGTTGTGGAGTGACCTAAGTGCATGCGTTATGTGTTGGTTCCTGGCACCATACAGGCAGCTGACAGTAACTTTCTCCTTGTGTAGCCTGGTGAGTGGAACATCAGTGTGCCTGACTATAGAGTCAGCTATGACTAGAGTGTTGGGTTTGTTGTTATGCCGTATGTTCTGTGGTTGAGTGGCACACTGGCTTCGTGGGCTATGTGTCATTTGGGTTGTGTTGGGGGGGTGGAGGTTACTTGCATTTCTGTTTTGGAGGTCCATGTTGCTTGGGCAGGTGTTTACTGAGAGCCTACCCAAATGTAAGTGTGTGTTTGTGTTTCTATGTGTGTGTTTTGGTGGTGTAGGTGTTCAGGGACTATGTGGTGAGTGTGGTGTGGTGCAAGTGTTCACCTACTCCTCTTGACTGTCTAGTCCAGTCTTGGGTGAAGAGAGCTTTGATTCCAGTTTGGCTATATAACTGCATCTCTCACACATTGTATTGTTGGGTGGTAGAAGGAGAGGGTTGTCTGTGTACATGAGTCAATAGCTGCATTGCCCCAAGATGGCCAGATGCAGCAGCTAGAAAGGAGAAAACACTGGGACTTGACCCTTACACATGCCTGTATATGTGCCTATTTATTATGTACTAAAAACTGTGTCCATTAAGACAAGTGAGGAAAGTTGAGCGCTGTAGTAATTGGTAGTTTAATTAGTGCTTAAATCGAGTCATGAACAACTGCTGAGCTCAAGGAAACTGACTTGAGTGCTGCAACTGAAAAAATGGCTAGTTCTATTTAACAAATGTAAGCTAGAAGGCGTCTGTCCAACACAGAGAGGCTTGGTTGCTCACAAGCTTACAAATAGTCATATTATGATGGCCATGTGGCAGACACAGGCCATCAGTTGCAGGATACTCAGGTGAATCTGTATTGTAGCATGCCAGGGTCCCATAGGTGTGTAACATGCTTACCTGCAGTAGGCGTCTACATATACCCCACTAATGTCAGGCCAATTGCATATTTGGCACCTGTCCATGTTGGAGCAAGGCAGAACACTGCAGCTGTGCTGGAAGGTATGGTGAGATTGTGGAGCTGATGTCTGACTGTACCCCACATAAAGGTATGCATATGTGTACATATGTCACATATGTAATATATAAAGAAAATGTTATTGTGTCACTGTTATAGAACATATAGCAGTAGTAATAGTCTACACAACCCTGATACATCTCAAACACCATGCACAGATATCCCCAATAACACAGACTGACAGATGTGCAGCAATCACATATCAGCCATACCACTGGAATACATGTAACCATAGTTGCCCTGACAATGGCATGCAGGTGAATGGTGTGTAACAGGCCAGCAATGATAGTGTCCACAAAAGGGACATGGCTACAATCACATAGAAGAAGGTGTGGTACAATACAATATCTGTCTAACTGCTAGTTAATCCATAGCCATAACTAATGAGTTGTGTGTACAGTCAGTTGAAGCTGATATGGTGGCGGGTGACAGAGATGTGTATTAAGAATTGTGGTAACCTTGCTGTATAAGTTGCTCAGACCTGTTTACATCTTTATGTCTTACAGACCCTATGGCATATGTACGTTTGCCCGCATTCTCAAATGAAGAAAACGAGATATTGTTCACATACATGATCCAGCACTATGTTGTGCTGTTTGCAGGCATGCACATGAGCTGCAGGAGTGGTCTGCCCTGTGGAACAACATACTCCACAAGGTTAATGATGTCAGACATCACAATCGCACATATGAGCAGGTCCAGCATCATTGCAGTGACCTGCTTCACCATGTCCGGTGCCATGCTGCTGAAGTCCAGGGGGATCACCTTGCCATGGGTGGGTCATGCCATCCATCCCTCCTGACACGTGTGGAGGAGCTTCTGGCCAGCCTCATGGCACCTGCCCATCTCAACAGTCTACAACAACTATCGTACATCGTGGAGGTGGGTGTCACCCACACAACAGCCGAGGAGTGTGCAGGTAAGGACACAGAGCACATCAGTAGACCACTGTTGTGTAAACATCCCCATTGGTACAGGTAGAACATGCATATCCAACATGTCATAGATATATTGTGTTGCTGCAGTGTAGTGATAAGCAGATGTCCATATTTGTATTGTGGGACTGTACCGTTGATGTATGGTAATACTGCACCCAGCCTGTAGCACTGCCACCGGTGTGGCCACTTACCTTTCTTCTCTCACTCTCTTATGTAGGTCCCTCTGGGATAACAACAAGGCAGCAGCCTGTAGCTGGTGAATATGTTTTATGTAGATGCTTGCCAACACAATGAGTATGTAATGGTGATGGTATATGCCATGCACACATCTAGCACACCTACCCTGAATGCATGCTGTACATGTGCATGTATTGTTGCTGTGAAATGCATGGTCTCACAGGGGAGAGCATGACGGGGGAATTGAAAGGGTATGTCAGACAGCTGCATGCTAACATCCTGTCATTGCGGAATGTGTACACAGGGAGTAACTTACTGGTGGTAGACATGGCCTACTGTACTGACATGTTCTGAACAACACCCATATGCAGTGCAACAGGCTGGGTGCAGTATTACCATACATCAACGGTACAGTCCCACAATACAAATCTGGACATACACTGGCAAATGCACATGGCTCACATTGGTATACCCCTGCCAGGAGCAATGACCTTGATTTCTCTCTCTCATTATCCATAACTCCCACTTTCCTGTTATTACTATAGAATATGTAGAATACTCTACACTCTACCTCTCATATGTTGAACTCTCTTTATGAAATAACTTTAGTAGAATTTTGAATTTATGTATAATCCCTTCTAATCTGCCATCAGTTTTTAACACTGTTACATTAATTGTAATTGCTGTGCATTGCATTTGTATTTGTCTACTGTGATTTAATAATGTTTAAGTATGTCTAATACCTACTGTAATCTATATTGTCTGGAGCTTTTCTCCCCAGGACTCCATTGAAAACGGGTTCATTTTGGCCCAATGGACTATCCAGGTAAACCAACTGCAAATAAATAAATAAATAAACAGCAGTGTATATACCTGTAGGACAATGGCAACTGCTGCAGAGTTGCACTATGGCATAAGGCATTACAGTACTCCACATTATCATTTGGGTCAAGGCAGCAACATGTGGTGTTCAGTGTATGGGACACTGCAAAGTGACACACATGTGTAGGGCTTACTTGTCATGCATCTGCATAAGAGCAGAAGGAGGGGTGGTCACAGCATGACACACCAGTGCACTGCAGCTGGGAAACTAAGGATGGTAGGAATGGCTCTCTCTGTACATGGTCAGGGTCAGGACCTCTGGCAGCTGTAACCCTACACACACAGCAATAGTGATGGCAGTGTGTGAACACCATGGGATGTGCACATGAGTAGACCTTGCAATCATGCAGAATAGGGGGACATGTGCAGGGCAGACTGAACATACACTGGCAAATGCACACGGCTTACATTGGTATACCCCTGTCAGGAGCAATGACTGCTGTAGTACACACAAGAGGTGTGATAAACCATCATGATAGGGCTGTGCACACATATGCCCACATGATGTGTATGCATTGTGGTCAGCAGCTGCACACCTAACACCATCTGTAGACACTGTATGTGAAAGTACAGGACATATGTGACATACCAGGCCCGTGTACTGCTAAGATATGCAGTGATGTGGTCCCATGGCAGATCATGGTTGTGTGTACGAAATACATAAATGTGTGTACACCCCCCATAGCCACGGTATACACTGATGGTTCTCAGTGTAAGACTATTGCAGTGGTCATACATGGTTTGTTTATGTTGACAGCTGTACATCAGGCATCAGGCATTCACCAATGACAACTGTCCACATATCATCCCAGGTATGTGTTGCTGAAAAACATAGGGGCTGTGAGAAGTAAAGCTGACATAACTGACACAGTACTATGCATTCCACAATGGGTTGTACACCTGTGAGTTGTGGCAAACAGTACATGGCAGGGTGCAGAACAGATGCACAGCAATACTGTGTACATGGGTGCAGTAGTATCCAGAGGAAGGGGCATCACCTAGTGACACAGCACAAGCATCACACACATGTATACTGTTGCTAGCATGGATTGCCTATAGCTGAACTGCATGCTGTTCTGTACCATATGTTCTGAATGTTGGCTGATGGGTAATAGGGTGACCGTGTGTACGATCAATGTGCAACCTCACCTGTATGTGTGTGCATTCCTCTTGGTGGTTATTTAGGTTGCATGCAGGTCACTCTGTTGAATGTGAGGGAGGTAGATGTATGTAGGATGCGGGTGTGCATGTGTGTGTTTGTGTGTGTGGCCACATATGCACATGTGATTGTGGTGTGTTCAGATGGCTGTACCCCCCTTTATGACCATGCAGGACATGGATATGGACTGCCACATTACACACCAGGAATACCTCTCATGTGTGTATTCACAGGACAGCAAATAGTATAATATGGTCTGTAGCATGTCACAAGGATCCAGAGGGAAGGTAGACTCCAGGTACACATTTAATATTGCAGTCAGCAGAGATGTCACCAACAACCCATGTATGCAGCTATACAGATGCCTTGTGGAAGTACTAGTCAACACCAGGGAGTGTATCCAAATATTACAGTTGTCACATGATGGGCTGACAGAGCAGCATATCAGGCATGTACTGAGCTTTACATACTTATGACAGACCAGTGAGAGATATTATGTATGCAACATAGTACCCCACACATATAGGGAACATGCACATCATTTCCAGCCATACAGAGGGTGCATATCGAATTACAGCAGTGAGGCCATATAAATCCACCACACACAGGTCAGGCAGGTAAGGTAGCAACAGGGCTTGTGTTGCGTCCACTTGTGTGGCCATTCGTAGGACTGTGATGTTAATGAGTGGTATTAATGTGTGCATGTTAGCAAGTGTGACGCAGGGTGGGGTAACACATGGACATACAAGTGGGACTGACTATAAAGCAATTGACAGGTTGGTATAATGCAGGTGTGTGTGTGTGTGTGTGTGTGTGTGTGTGTGTGTGTGTGTGTGTGTGTGTGTGTGTGTGTGTGTGTGTGCATTGTTAGGCAATGATGTACAGGTTTTAAAGTGCATTTATTGTTCTCCCCCCCACAGGTGGTGAGGTGGGTCATGTTCCCTCCTGCAGCTGATCTGATGTAGGTGTCCATACAGACACCAATGATGATGATACTAATGGTGAGGCACAGATTGGATTGTCAGGGGACAACACTTTGCATAAATTTGACATCCCCCTTTTAACCACCACATCCACACGCACCATTTCAGTGCCTATACACACCCTATCACCAGTGGCCATAATGGAGGGACAGCTGGCGTTTAGTGCAAGTGCATAGGAAAGTGTGGTGATCATGCCTGCTGTGTCCGGTCGCAGCAGGCATAGCCAGTTGTCCAGCAGGGCACCACATAGGCAGACGTCCCAGAGTGCTCATGGTAAGGCAACTGGACATCATGTCCCTGGCAGAGGCAACATAGGTGCTACCACCAGACACATGTTTCAGGCTGTCATGGTGGTGCAGGCACGTACAGAACATTACCACAGACAGGCTCTCAGGCTGCAGAGGGCTGCTCTCACATCATCAAATGACAATGCCCGTGTACTTGCTAGTGCCATCCGTGGAGTAACTGAGTTCATGGATAGACTGTCTGGTGAGATGATGGCCCTCATTGACCATGGTCTGTCCGTGCTAGAATGTGTGGTGGGAGTGGTGCGATGTCCGCGTGGACAGAGGGCAGCAACACCATCAGCTGGTAGTCAATGTGGACATGGCAGGACACCAAGGGGCTCCTGTAGTGGTAGTAGAACCCCGGCAGTGCGGGGGGGGGTGCTGTCCACACCACACCACAGCAAGCCACGTGCACGTGGTGCTGGCCAGTCCCAGGAGGGGCCTGATACCAGCGGACAAATGTCATCCACAGATGAGAGTAGCACATCAAGGGCTGTAGCTGGATGTACCTGTGGAACACCTGGCAGGTGCAGTCCACGTGTCCATGGCCAGAGGCATTGAATTGCAGACTCTGTCAGGTATGGTCTGCAGCTGTCCATAAACACCTGTGTAGGGCAGCCACATTTCAGAACTGTGTGCATGCATACCCACACCCTCTCAGAAACACACCTAGGGCAACCTCATACCTACACACACGATATCACCTCGGCCAGCTCCCCGGAGTACACCTCTCGCCCACACACATGGTGTCAAATGTATGGGCCACCTTTGGCCTCTGGCAAACCAACACCACACCCTGTGCATATGATGATACCTGTACCCCACCCCTGTCATCCATACCATTGATGCAGGGACAGGCTGATATGGTTCTGATGCACACGGTGACTGTACAACAGTGTAGCACAGTACTGTAGTGTAACATGTTGTAGGGGGTAGGGTGTGAGGCACATTTGTCAGATAGTGTAGTCATCAGGCAATGATGCATTACAGCTGTTAGGTACACTGCTTGATTGCGGTCCCTATAATATTATCAAATTGTGTTGTAGGTGTACATGCATCAGCAGTAGGATGTTCTGCAGTCATATTCCACAACAGGGTATGTGATTACACAAGCTTAATTTGACAGTATAATGATCATCTGGTAAACACCATCCTCATATGTACCACTCACACAGTAACCATACATACACTGGTCATGGCACAGTGGGGTCCATTAGCTGTCTGTTGTATGGGACACATATGCCTGGCCCTACAGACATGTGAGCAAATAGGGTACCATACACTGGGGAGGTATGTAACATCACATAGTACAGGACAAAGAACAATTGCATCTACAACAGTCTGTGCACTGCCCAATGTATGTATGCGCAATACACAGATTGTCTTCAAATTCCTAACTCAGGGGTCCACAACCTGTGGCTCTGGAGCCACATGCGGCTCTAACAACCTGCTGTAGTGGCTCCCTGTACCTCTGAGGATTAATGGACAGTGTAATGCATCACCCACACACAAACACACACAGAGATCAACCAGGGCCAACACAGGAACACAATCATGGATGGATGTTAGGTATTGCTCTGATACAATTAGTTCTGTCATATATAGTATAACAATATTTGAAACCTTATATGCAGTGTAATCTTCATATTAGGGGTCAGTTAGCTGTTGTGGTTCCCAATGACTTTACTGTGGTGGGTGAGGGGACAGACATGACTCCTGGGTACTCAAGGTTGCAGACTCTTGCCCTATGTACACAGACAACAGTACTGTACACACAACCACAGACTGTCCAAGTCATGTCCTCAGTAAAAACCATTACTATACACAGCATGTCCAGCAGTTTATCTGATTGGCTTGTTATCAGGTATTATGTCAATGAATAATGGTGTACAGAACATATGCACCATATATATGTGGGCGTCATCTGCGCAACACATGTGTGCCCCTCTGCAGTGTAGATGTCAGTGTATGTAACATTATTATATGCTCCTGTAAGTCAGTCTTTGGGGGTGGGAGCACCATCATTATCCTATGGTATTACAATATGGGAGGTATATTAGTAGTAAGCTGGCTTACCATACATTTCACCTTGTGAACATTGCTGCTCTACTGATTACTGCCATACAACCTGTTTTGTTTGTCAGTGCAATTGTAATGATTTCAGTTATGCATTGTTATGTAACCGATATGTCCCATCATCAGCCTCAGTTTTTTCCACCTAGGTATTGAGTACAGAGTGTAGTTAGAGGCTGCTGGCCTGTATATCTGCATTACTTACTGTTGATTGATTGTTATCCTGTGGCCCAGTCTGTCTTTCCTGTTGTACTACTTGAAGGCCTTGGCCTTGACACCAACGTATGTTATGCTTTCTGATTACTGTAATAAATGATCTCTCTGAGGGTTTCATTCATTTCTTTGTATGTATTTCAACATCTAACAGCTATATGACATGTCATAAGCAAATGTCTTACTACAGAAATAAACCTTTAAAACGTATCCAAACCTGTGTGTTGTGTCACATCCTTGTACTCCTCTGTGGGTATATGTTTCAGGCAACAATTGTCTTTTGTATGTGTGACTCATACACTGTCCATCTGATGAGGTTGCAACTGTAGGGATACTGGCTGTTCATTGTAGTGTGCACCCTCTAATAATGCATCTCTCTAGACATAACTCTCTGTGTGTATGTGTAGTTGCATACATGTCTCTATATATATATATTTAGATATATATATATATATATATATATATATATATATATATATATATATATATATATATATATATATATATATTTAGACATATATATGCATCTGCATACCTGTGTCTGTGTATATGTATCTTAGGAATGTTTTATTGCTTCCACGTTGTACATTCACTATAGTAGCCAGACTGTACTGTATATGTTATCGATACCAGCCTCACATCATACAGGTGGCATGGCTTACTGTTAATATGTTGTGGCCATGAAGTGTCAGGTCCTGGTCATGGGATTTGCACCGGTTGATATTGTATTCCATGACAAACCTGTGTGGCTGAGGGGGGGGGGGGGTAGAATACTGATACATGTCAGGTGTATGTTGCTTGAGCCCACTCACCCCCATTAATAGTTCCTGTGGTCATATATGCATTTATTATGTGCTCTATTATATCTACAGATATATATCTGTATATAACTAAGAACGAACTTCGGGACAGGAAAGCATTCAAAAGGCATTAATAGAAAAACAATGGCTACTCATGTATTATCTAGCGCTTTTGTCTTTTTTAATACCAAGACTTATTCAGAAAGACATGTGTCATTCATACAAGCAACCATTTAAACATTGTTTACATACTGTATTCCGAGCTGTTTATTTAAATTAGCTACACAGTTCCTGTCCAATGATAAAGCTGGCCCTGTAGTCCTGCAAGGTGCTGTGTGCATCTTCATTATCATTATAAAGGTAAAACAGAGAGAAACATGTAGTGTCATGTGTATACAGGGGATGTGTCCATCACGTATACCTGGAACCTAACCTGTTATGAGTCACATGTCAACTGCGATTGTGTGCACCTCGTATATCTGGAAGACAACAGGAAAACAACAGTTGAGTGCACATCAAGGGGGCGTGCGACATGCTAGGAAGGTCAAAGCTGGATCATCAGTGAAGTGGAACTGGGAAATGTGACTGGGTATGGGTGGCAACATATCACTGCTTCTCAGACTGGTGGCCAGATACTACCAGTGGGCTGAATACTGTGGACTCACTACATCTACTCATGAAACCAAGACAGGTTTGTCTCAATTGTGAATACCAACAAATAAAAATGGTTCTCTGGGTTGACTCTTATCTCCAACGGTAGAGATTGTATGTGTGTAACATGGAGTAGGCTGTAGGGAAGCCTGAATATGCTTGGGATGAAACAACATAGATGTTGGGTCCCTAGCACTGGAGAGAGGTCAATGTGTAGAGGTGTGAAGGGTCTGCCCTAGCACCCAGAGGATGGATGGTTAATGTGCACATGGGGGCTGGGGTTTGCAGGGAGCAATGGCCATGACATTATGTATCGAGGCGTGTCAGGTTTGGATGGACTGGTTGTAATCAGACTGCCTTGTGGAGGTAGTTGGGCAAGGGGGGCAGGGGTGGGTAATGGGGAGGGTAACAATGTGGTTGCATAACAATTAGATGAACGTATGGCCAGTGCTGGGAGGGTGCACCGGGGAAAATAGTAGAGTGGAGGCCGAGGACATACATTGGGCTTAGTCAAATGAAATAGGTAATAAACATATATTGCTATGCAACATTGATAGATGTAGTAGGGTCACATATCAATACTGTAGGTGTTAATATGAAACACTTCCGATCAGATCCAGTCCCACTACATTTCAATACTTTCAGTTATTTTTGTTTCTGTCATACACACGCACACACACACACACACACACACACACACACACACACACACACACACACACACACACACACACACACACATATATATATATATATATGTGTGTATACACACACATACATATATTGCTGTATATAGATCTATTGACATATATCTATAGATGCATATATGTATAGCTGTATGCATATGTATATATACATATGTAGATATTTACATAGATAGATAGATATCATAGCGGGAGATGTATATATCTATTACATCTACATGTATATGTACATACCCTGTACTGTTGACTTCTTTTGCTGTATGCTATGTTTGTGATAACATCTGATGTATGTATATCTGCCATGGCTTAGTGGTAAATCACGTTGGCTGTGGTGTGCAGGGTCCTGGGTCTGATCCTTGCTGAGGCCTTTTATTTTGTTGCTGGGCAGAACAAGGGCCGTTGGATACGAAGTTATTAAGGCACTTTTAAGCAATTGTGAGCAGGTTCACGCGACGGTAAGCACTGCTAACTTCCGGTTACAGTTTCTCACACTCAGTTAGCTGCTAAATTGCTTAATCTGTGTAGGCAGTGCTTACCCCTGTGCAAATAGGCTGAAACCTGCTTACTGCTGCCTAAAAGTGCTTACTCCCGCACAAACACGTTCACAACTGGTTTAAAGTGACTTAATCACTCTGTATCCAACGGCCCATGTTCTGCCCAGCAACAACATAAGCAGCCTCTGCTAGTATCAAACCCAGGACCCTGCACACCATAGCCAAGGTGATTTACCACTAAGCCATCTCAGATATACATATCCTTGATGTATTCACAAACATATCATCCAGCCCAGTCATTCAACAGTACAGAGAATGTATTCCAACATGTAGATGTATGTGTGTGAGTAAATATATTAATGTCTAAACACATACAACATATTTATAAATACATATATATATATATATATATATATATATATATATATATATATATATATAAATCTATAGATATTTATGAACATATAAACATGCAAATGCCTACATCTATAGACATATATGTCCACATAAACATGTCTAAATATATAAGGCAGGTTATATTAATATGTCAGCAGATATATATATATATATATATATATATATATATATATATATATATATATATATATATATATACGGACATAAATCTGTAGATAACAATGGGGAAATAACAGAAGATATATGTCCTCATGTAATGGTAATGGGGTTGAGAGGCCCCACTCAATATACATCTGGTACATATAGGTATACCCCCCTCAGCCAAGCACGACCCCCCTGTAATACAGTACCAAGTGTTGCAGATCCCATAACCAGGACCAGACACGACATGGCCATCCCTAGGATACATATACACAGACACATATATGCAGATACAGGTATACACACACACACACACACACACACACATATATATATATATATATATATATATATATATATATATGTATGTATATATATATATATATATATATATATATATATATATATATATGTAATGCAACTGTGAAACAGTTATACTAAGACAGTAGTCTGGAAAGGCTGACATATGTTGCTGTCCAGGCCGAGGCCTTTAAGTAGTACATCAGTAATGACAGACTGGGCCACAGCATACCAGACAATCAACAGTATGTAATGCAGATGTATAGATCAGCAGCCTCTATCTACACTCTGTACAAAATCCCTAGGGGGTACAGACCCCAGCTGATACAATGGGATGCATCTGTTACATAACAAGGCATACCTGACACCATTTCAATCACACTAGCAGAACATCCCGTATGGCAGGAGGCAGTAGGCCTGCATTTACCCAAGGTCGATTGTATGGTAAAGTACATCCAGTTTACCTTAAGGCAGCTTATCCCAGATACCCACACATGTCGCAATAGCCTAGGTTAGTCATGGTGCATCCCCCCTACACTAACTAATACTGGGCCATATACCACTGTTAACATACACTGGCCTCTGGAGTGCATTACGGCACACATGTATTGTGTATGTGAAACCCACCCAGTATGTGTGGGGGACAGAACAGCAGTGGAGTGATGGCAGGAATGACAGCATAACATACACAGAGCCCACTACATACAACCCCTGACAGTATGTCATATGTGCAAGGCCCGGTATATAGGTGGAGGACAGAGGCTGGAACACAGGCACATATGTGTATAACTGTTGTCATATAGTAAGCATAATATGTATATGTGTACATATCTATATGGATATATGTATACTTATATATACATATATGTTCACCATATGTCCTGCACAAGCTGTAGAGCCCTACCTCAGCCCCAATAGCCCCAACCTCTCAGTGCAAGGGGATGTAACGTATGTAGTGCAGCTATATTTAGACTATTGCTACTGCAATCGGGATTGTCTTCACAGAAATACTGTGTGTGGGAGGCCACATCTGCTGTTAACATGTGTGCCACTGGCTACTTATAGACATCCTAAGGTCATCATAGTACAGTACCACTGCTAGCACAGTAACACCCCTGTGGACTACAGCTGCGATGTGGCCAATATATGTGGACAGTCTGACACACTCAGGTCAGTGCAAGGGTATACACAGAACCCCTTCATGCAAGACATGTGGACCAGGCCTGTCAATGTGGATGTTAACAGCCATGTAGATGGATATGACATGTACATACTGGTATACATTTGCCCCTATAGGTTATGCATTCATACACCCCTGTCTGTCCTGACACTTAATAACCGCTGGTACAGAGGTGCCATGGCCACATACTATCCACTAGTTACTGACATACATCTGAACAGCATCCTACTGCGTTGTCTGACATACATGACTGTTATGATGGCCAGGCAGCAGTACATCTGGCAAATATCAGTAATCTGCTAGGCATGCAACAAAGCACAGTGCAGGCAACAGGCAGAATGACTCATCATTGGTTACATCTCCTATGTGGGAATACACATGTCCTATGTAGATAGCAGGCTCTACAGGCGTGTCACATCACAGAGTAACAGACACCTGTGTGAATGTGCATAACCACAACGAATGTGAACACAGCCACAGCCACATATGGTAGGCTAGCATACTATTACAGTATATGGACTATATGATGTACACCATCCTTATATGAGCCACTCACACAACAACCCTACATATACTGGGCCGCTACACAGTGCGGTCCAATGGTTGTCTGTGATTTGGAACATGTGTGAATTCGCATCTACAAACATGTAAGCTGATAGGGTGACATACAGTGGACCAGCATGTAACATCAGATAGAACAGGACCAAGAACAATGACATCTACCACAGTCTGTGCACAGGCCAAGGTACATATGCACTATACACACACTGTCGACAATTACCAGACTTACACATACCTCAGTACTGTACACACAACCACAGAATTCCCAGGCTATGTCCTCAAATATAACCCCTACTATACATTACATGTGTAGCAGTCTGATATCTCACTGGCTTGTTATCAGCTATGCTGTCAATGAATATGGTGTACAGAACATATGCACCCCCTACTGCATGACATATGTACAAAGATTGACAAGGTTGTGGCTTGAGGCACAAACACAGGGCCAATGTTGACATGTCGCTGTGATGACCTCATACATTTCTTGTCATAACAGGGTGTGATGCAACATATGTCCTATGAGGGATATGACCTCAGTACCTCTCCCGGCTGTCACCATCTACTGACTGCAATCCTCGCACTACCTTCTGCAGTTGAGAGATAGGTGCTCTGTGGGTAACACAAGGAACACAAGGCACCACATACTGCCCAGTCTGTAGATTACCCTACAGATGGGGCTTCCTCATGAACATAGCACCGACATGACAAGTATTAAAACATGTAGGACAGCCATATCCACACACACCCTGTTAAACCAATATTACCCCAACTGCAGTATAGCAGCACTTACAGTCTGTAGTCAGGACAGGCACATCCTCCTCCTGTGTGTTGGCCTGTTTCCACAGTGGGTGTTGTCAGAGGTAAGTCCCCAATCCATCTGTGATGCAGTTTCTATATATTGGAGTGTTTCCATGCAATTGGCTATGGGAATGTTACCATAGCTGTTCCACGTGCAATCAGCTAGAGAAGGGCTGTAATCTGTGCAGAGGCCATCAGCTGATCATGAGCATCACTGACAATACATATGCCGCTGCCTAAGCAAAGCAGGTGTAGGTCTCCACATCCACAAGAGAGGGAGTGAGAGAGGCAGACATAGGCAAAGATAAGTCAGGGTGGGTTGGGAGAGTAAAAGGTAAGCATGTGTGTGTGTCACACACCTACCAGTCCAGGGTATCGAACCCATGACTGACTATGTACTGATATCACATCTGTTATCCCCACATGGTGGATATTGTGAATTATGCTAGGGGCACCATATAAGAATGTTTAAAAACACACTCACCATTGAGTCCAGTTGTTACACACTCACAACCACATACACACAGGACACATACAACAAACATCAACACATGATGACACACACACCTGTCACATCTGGGATTAGGACCCCTACCTAACTAGTTATTACACTACAGCACTATGCCATTATAAAATGTGCCACAGAGATTAGTTGAGTATTCATTCCCCACAGGTTTATTTCACAGTGAGTGAGATCAACAGGACTGCCAAAGTAGGGTGAATTAATTGTAGTGAGTATGACTAGCCAAACATGCATTGTTCTCTACACAGGCATAGGTACAGACACAAAAGCATCCACAACTCCCATGTGTAAGAATAGAACCCCTACCAGAATTCTATATCACACTACAGCATCACGCTATTATAGCATGCACCACAGTGACTGCTGGAGTACCCCTTCCCCAAAGGTGTACTTCACAGTGATTGACATCAGCGGGATTGCCAGAGTAGGGCATTTTAATTGTATTGAGTGTGACTGACCTAAATTGCCCTAATTGGTCTGTATGCATTAACCGCTGTTCTGGCCAGAACAAAAATAACCTGCCTTTGCAGGTCATGAACCCAGGACCCTGTACACTATAGTCACAGTAACTAACCACTAAGTCATCACAACAGTACATGGGACTGGGGTTCCACCAAAGTAATCCCACCATAGGCTAATCAAACTGAACATGTGAAAGGAATGTATATACGGTTGTCCATAAAAGACCTCTCCAAGGCTAGCATCATGCTACTCAAGACAGAATTGACAATGTTTGTGACACCCATGGAGACAGGAGCTGACAGTTCAACTGATGGATCCTGGACTAAGGCACTGTATGAGCACAGCCACTTGTGCATGATTCCTGACATCCCACATAGAACCACGACGCTCAACTCCCAAATAATCAAGCCAGTCTGGTGGTCTCCTGCCATTTACAGAGTATACAACAGATGGTAGACACTGTTGAAGACAAAAGGGTAATCCAAGGATGCCAAGAACTCCCTTACCAGCCCCAGTAAGACATAGAGATCCCTCATGGAATCCACCAAAACAGGTTATGTAACTATAATCGACACAGATTCCACAGACAAACTGGCAATGCTCAGAAGTGCTCTGACCTGCAACAGAATGCATTACATAGACTTCTCCACGGAATGTGCCAATATCCTGGCAAACTGATTTAGTGCCACATTCACCCCCTCTCACCTCCAAAAGTGTCCATGTCAATACAAAAAGGGTCCCATTGCCCAGTAATCATGGCCACACAGGCAGGAAACGCACTACCCACAGTTAAGAATACAGCATCCATGGGACCAGATGACATTCTAGGCTGTGTACTACATGAACTACAAAATGGAATGGCAACTCACCTAACTGTCATGTGTAACCATAGCCTCGCAACAGGCCTGGTGCCACCTGAGTTAGCTGCTGAATTGCTTAACCTGTGTAGGCATTGCTTAGCTCTGCACAAACATGCTTACAACTGCTATAAAGTGCCTTAATTACTGTATCCAATGGGCCGTGTTCTGCCCAGCAACAAAAAAGACAGCTCTAGCAAGGCTCAACCCATGGACCCTGCCCACCATAGACAAAGTGATTTCCCACTAAGTCATGACAGATACAAAGAGATTTGATGCTTTCAGAAACATATCATCCAGTCCAGTCATGCAACAGTACAGAGAATGTATACCAACATCTAGATGTATGTGTGTGTACCTATATTAATATCTAAACAGATACAACATATCTAGATATGTATATATATATATATATATATATATATATATATATATATATATATATATATATTACTTTCTAAAACTATATGCGTATCTATCAATATATATGCACATATATACATGCATTTGCCTAAATCGACACATATATGTGTCTACACGGGTCCCCTTGACTTCATCGACACGCCGAAACACCGACGCTAAGAAGACCGACTCGAGAAGACCGACGAGACAGATGATCAACAAGGTGAAATCCCGACAGCCGAAACACCGACAAGGGCACCGTGTGAGCGCGAGTCGGTAAGTGTGCGATAGTGAGGGATTTAGCGTTAGGGAGCGGACAGGTAAGTGTGTGATAGTGAGGGATTTAGCTTTAGGGAGCAGACAGGTAAGTGTGTGATAGTGAGGGATTTAGCGTTAGGGAGCGGACAGGTAGGTGTGTGATAGTGAGGGGTTTAGCGTTAGGGAGCGGACAGGTAAGTGTGCGATAGTGAGGGATTTAGCGTTAGGGAGCGGACAGGTAAGTGTGAGATAGTGTGGGATTTAGGGTTAGGGTGCGGGAAAGGTGAGTGTGCGGTAGTGTCGGACTTAGGGTGCGGGTAAGGTAAGTGTGCGATAGTGACGGACTTTAGGTGTAGTGGTGGGTTAAGTGAGTTAGGGTTAGGGTGCGGGTAGGGTAAGTGTGCGATAGTGATGGAATGTAAGTTTAGTGGCGGGTTAAGTGAGTTAGGGTTAGGGTGTGGGTAGGGTAAGTGTGCGGTAGTGTCGGACCTTAGGGTTAGGGTTTGGGTTAGGGTTAGTGCATGTATAGTTGTGTGTAATGTGTAGTTTACATTTTGTGTGTCGGTGTTTTGGGTGTCGGTGTTATGGTGTTCGGTTTTGTGAGTTGTCGGTTTTGTGCGTTTTCGGTGTTTTGGTGTCGTTGTTTTGAGTGTCGGGTTTGTGGCATGTCAGTGTTGTGATAGGGATCCGTCTACACCTATATGTCTACATATACACAAGCACGTTACATATGTGTACACAGATATATATCTATGTAGGTGTATACGGACATAGTTATACATATATTAGCATATATATTAATCTGTATAGGTATATATGGCCATACATCTGTAGATAACAATGGCAGATTAACAAATACACATATGTCCACATGCACCGTTAATGGAGATGAAAGGCCCTACACACTATGCGTCTTGTATGAATAGGCATCCCCCCACAGCCAAGCATGTGGCTAGCCTTGATGTCACATGTATGGGTATGACTTTGCACCCTAACCTCTCGACTAATTTACATCTGTTATCACTGTATGGTTGACATTGTGATATATAGTAGGGCCATCATAAAAGGAATAAGCAAAACCCCCTCCACATTGCCCACAGGTGTCGCACACTCCCCCCCCACTTCTACACAGGATGCGAGTTACAAGCACACACACACACACACACACACACACACACACACACACCTCTGTCATGTCTGGGAGTTGAACCCCTACCTAACTAGTTTATTACACTACAGCACTATGCAGTTATAGTACGCACCATGGACATTACTGAAGTACTTCTTCCCCAAAGCTGTATTTCACATTGATTGACATCAGCAGGATTACCACAGAGGGCCATTTCAACTGTACTGCAAGGGACTAGCCTAAAATGCATTGCTCCCTACTCAGACAGTGAGACACACACAAAACATCCACAACCGACATGTGTGGGTATTGAACCACTGACCAAGGCCTATATCACACTTCAGCATAGAGCATTATATAGGTTGCACCACAGGGATTACTACAGACCTTGTTCCACAAAGTTGTACTTCACAATGAATGATGTCAGCAGGACTGCAAAACTAGGACATTTGAAATGTACTGCGAGTGAGTAGCCTATGATGCATTCTTCTATACACAGACATTGGAACACACACAAAACATCCAGAATTGCCATGGGTGGAGAAGGAAACCTACCACACTTCTAAATAACACTACAGCAGTATGCAGTTACAAGACACGCTACAGAGATTACTGGGCTATGATTTCCCCAGAGGTGTATTTCTAGGTGAGTGACATCAACAGCCTTGCCACAGTTGAGTATATGTATTGTACAGGGTGTGTGTGGGCTAAAAAGCATTCGCTCTACTCAGTCAGGCACACACACACACATTCACACACAAGCACACAGTTGCTAGGTCTGGGGTTAGAACACCTACCTAACTACTTTATCACACTACAGCAGTACACAGTTACAGGACACGCTACAGAGATTACTGGGCTATGATTTCCCCAGAGGTGTATTTCTAGGTGAGTGACATCAGCAGCCTTGCCAAAGTTGAGTATATGTATTGTACAGGGTGTGAGTGGTTAAAAAGCATTTGCTCTACCCAGTCAGACACACACACACACACACACACACACACACACACACACACACACACACACACACACACACACACACACACACAGTTGCCAGGTCTGGGGTTAGAACACCTACTTAACTACTTTATCACACTACAGCAGTACACAGTTACAGGACGCACTACAGAGATTACTGGGCTATGATTACCCCAGAGGTGTATTTCTAGGTGAGTGATATCAGCAGCCTTGCCAAAGTTGTGTATATGAACTGTACAGAGTATGAGTAGCCTACAAAGCCTATCTCTCTACACAGTCAGAGACCAAGAGACACGCACACAAACACACCCTCACACAGTTGCCATGTCTGTGGTTAGGACTACTACCTACCTAGTTTATCTGTACAGCAATACACAGTTATGGGACGCGCCATGGGGATGACTGAGCTTCAGCTGTCCCGCAGGTGTATTTCACATTGGATGACCTCAGCAGGCTTGTCATGATACTGCTATGGGGAGGGCAGTGTGTGCATGGGCTGTAACCCATTCATGTAGGGGTTGACATGCCGCATGCAGGCACACACTGGGTCATATGCCACAGGTATGTGTATACAGCTACTAGGTGACCAGTTCCTTATACAGTCATGTTGCACAGCTGGCATGTGCAACACGCCATCATGCTAACAGATACGGGTGGCTATTATCTGCATTGAGTGACACCTGCACCCCATGTGTTTGGGGCCCTTTGGCTGTCTGCTGGGTGGGACAGGCCTAGATGGCTCCTTGTCATGGTCACCCTCTTCAACACATCCATGTCTGTCTACCTTTGGCTTATTATAGTGTGTTGTCATTACATATATGTCTGTATTCCTATACCCTGTGAGTGCAAGGCAGGAGTGGTGCATACTGACATGTGTCTGCACTAAGAGCTGCAACTGCCAGATATATCTGGTCCACTGGTGTTTGCTGACATGGCCTTAATGTGTTTAAGTGTGTGAGCATGCCCAGTATGGACTTTCAGTATGTTGTTGACTGAGATTGCCTTCATTCCTTTAAGTGTGTAAGCATGCCCATTATGGCCATCTATATTACATGTGTGGATCAAGTCCAGGTAGTTTGTACTGCGGTGCTGACCTTTGTGTTGTACACCGACAGGTAGATTGCTTAGTCTGTAGGGTACACATCGGTCATTTGGCATTTACTGTTGCTACATTTCTGCATGGGGCGGGGGCACCTGATTGTTTCTACATTTCTACACAGGGGTGGGGGGGCACACCTGACTATTACTATAAGTGTACGTAGGATGGTGGGACACACCTTACACTTTTACACATTTGCTAGGACTGTACTGGTATATTGGGTACACCATTTCAGTCTGTAGTATTACCTATCGTGCTGGCTAGAGGCATACCAGTGCACTACAGATCTTAGCTTTAACTACCTACATATTAGTTTCTGGCTTCCTAGCCTTCAAACTTGCATCCAACTGGCTGGCCTGCTGTAGTCTGTCTGTGTAGGACTGGGGTAGGGGTTACCCATGGGGCTCATTCAGAGGCCATAGTACAGCATTTGTTTGTGCTTGTCTACACCTATCCTGCTGGCTGTGACTGCTGTTGGGTATGTGCCCCCCCCAACTGGCATGTGTGGTTCACTTACCTTGAGGGTGTCCCAGTCTTGAAGGTGGTGCTGCATGGCTGCCTATGTCGGATGCACATAGTACACTCCCTATACATGGTTGAGCACAGGTAGTGTCATTTTTAGCATCACTTTTACTGTATGTGTGAGTCGGAGAGAGGAGTCATTCCCTGGGTCCCTACTGTGTCAGTGCATGTGCTATGTGTTGCCTCTTTGCCAAGGCCAGGGCATACTGGGCACACCTCCTTCTGCCTACTGGGGTAGGCTCAGGTTGTTCCTCCACCAGGTCACTCTGCACCTGTGCAGGCATTGGCACTGGTGGAGGGCTGTGTGGCCTTGCCCCATGCTGTTCCAGCTGCAGCTGTTTCCGCAGGATCATATTGTGTAGCATGGCACATACAAGGACAGTTTGGGCACATGTAGTTGGTGAGTACTGCAAGGCTCCACTGGATGTGTCCAGGCATTGGAACCGTGACTTGAGCATCCCAAACACATGCTCTATTATGATTCGTGTTTGTGCATGTGCCTCATTATGGCATTCTTGTTCGGGTGTGTGTGCATTTCTGATGGGTGTCATCAGCCATGGCTCCAGTGCGTATCCAGCATCCCCCACTAGGTGACCATGTGGGATGTCCCCATTGGCAAATCTGGCAGTTGATGGAGGGGAAGCCCTTGCGGTTGATGTAGACCCTACCCTGTTCACACGGTGGTGCCTTCATGTGTATGCGCGTGCAGTCTATTGCACCCACTACCTCAGGGTATTCTGCTATTTGGTAAAAGAGACGCATATTGCTGGCTAACACCTCACGGGTGATGGGGAAATATACATGCTCACTGATATGTGCTGACATGGCATCCAGGAACTGGTGAAGTACCCTGGATGCTGATGCCTGTGATATCCCCATCATATCCCCAGTTGGCCTTTGCAAGGTACACTTGCAGCTAGTATTCTTAGGCCGGCACATACCTTGGTATCGACTGGGATGGGTTCCCCTCTGTTAGTTCTGTGTGTGAGGCGTGGCTTGCACAGCTCAACAATTTGCTGTAGGAGGTCCCTGTCCACCCTATAGCGGTCCACTATCTCCAGCTCATGTAGCCCTTGGTAGGTTTCCCTGGGTCTGTACACTCTTCTCTGTCTCCTCACTGTGGGTTGCTCAGCAGCATTCACATCCTCACCACCCTCACCTCTTGCACATGCTGGTTTATGATATCGAAAGCAGCCCCTATAATTTTTTCTCTTGCTTTCGTTTTTTTAAATTTCCCCATCTGTATACACCGGTGGTGCAGAATATTTGGGAAAAACAAGGGGGAAAGGTGTTTGCATAGTTTATAGTGGTGTGCTGGGCTGGGCTGGTCTGCTGCCTGTATAATTGGCTGATTCTGATACATTTCACTTGTCAGCTAAGCTTGTTCTACCTTCCTACTGCTGATTTCCCTTCCCATTGCCTCCCTGTTTAAGCCTGTGTGCACGGCTCACAAACGGAGTGCTCATATGTGCACAGAGCTGCTATTTCCTAGAGTAACTTCTTTTTCTTCCTGTAAAACCTGGTGCACAGCACGCACACCCACTTACACTTTGTAAAGAGTGCTGGGCAGGTTTAGACATACCCCTAGCTTAGCTGTGCTAACCTAGGAGCAATCTTGGGACACAAGTCTCCAATCCACTTACAGTATGCCTGACACACCCCCCCATGATGTCACCAATATCCTAGTCTTGCACCCAGCTATTTATACTCTTACACTCTTGGGACCTGCTTCACACCCTGGGAAAATCTGGGATTCACTAATCTTTCTATCATTTGCATAGGATTGACTACTAATGCATAGTTACATGTCCCACACTGAGCCTCTCCCCTTAGCAACCACTACTCACTGGCCAAGTTGTCTTTTGCCTGCCATTGACTTGCATGGCAGAATACCGATTTTTGTTAGAATGCTCATTTTCGGTTTATTTTATTATTTTCCCCCTGGTCCCGGTTGCATGTCACTGCCCTATACTTAACCTGGCAAGATTGGCGAAGATATACTTAAACATTATTTATTTTTTTCTTTTACATTTTGTAATGTCAATGACCTTCTACTTGGACATTGCCTTGCTTCCTCAATAATATGCAGCCTTTATTTGGCACTGTCATAGCTCCGTTTTGCAATTTGCAGACTTGTACTCGGTTAGTAACCGAGTACATTTCTGCAGATTGCACTTTTCTTGCATGGACTATTGCAAGCTGTCTCAACAACATTAATAATCCATAAAAAATCAAAAGAAAGTAAAGGAAGTTTTGAAAAATGATCAGAAACAAAAGTACTACTGTAAAACAAACTACAAAAAAACAAGCAAGCAAACAAAAAAAATCAAATATATGGGTGAAATATAAAGCAAAAATACAAAATCATGCAAAATTTTTCAGCCTAAAGTAGTTGATAAAGCAGCTAACCCAAGATAGCTTTCACTGTGAGTGGATGAAAGTGAATCCACCTGGGATTGGAATCCGCAAACTGCAGTCTCTGAAAACATTGCATCTAAAAACACTTTTTTCAATGTTTTTCCTGGGAGGGCAAGCCCCCACCCCAAACTTATATATACCAACTCAGAGGGTGCACTCACTCAAAAAAGGGGGAAATTCCACTAAAAAGGGAATCCCCTCTGGAACAATTCAGTGACAGTGAAAAAAATCAAATCATTGGAGAGATAAAGCCTGGGCAGTCGAAGCTTGAGAGTTCAAGCTTCATCCACCTGAAGGATAACCGCCAGGATACTAGCCCAAATTCCAAAAGACTTGCTGTCATTGTAAGGGACTACTTACAGTGAGAGCAGGCTGAGAGCAGGTGTTTTGGAATTTAGTCCCTGCAGTGAGCCTGTTTATAGATAGGTCTTACACTGAAGTAAGTCACTTATACTAAAAGCAGGTCTTTCAGAATCAGGGCAGATGGCGTCGCCAAGATGCCAGACTGCTACCAGCACTGAACATTAGCTCTGCTTATAAAATTTTTATTCTGACAGGAAATTTAATCTAATTTTTGGAAATACTAATCCAAAAGTATATCAGAGGATTTGTGAATATAGGTCCTTTATTATTTTTCAAAAATTAGTATTAAAACATAACTTTTTATTATTTTTTCCTGTCAAGACGTTTTTCCTCAAGAAATCCAAGAATGAGTAACTCAAAGAACCCTCACCAGGACAGTGTGGTAAAGAAGGAGCTGCAAACATTAATAACTACTATTCAAGAACTATCTATAAAAATGGGCAAACTAGAAAATAAAATAGATACTATTAAACAAGACTGTAGTAAGCAGCTGGACATTCTTAGTGAAATGGCTAAAAAGCATTCGGAACAAATTGCTTCTATCGAGGAATCTGTAACAGATATGGATGGCAGACTGATGGAATGTGAAAGTCAAAATGAGTTTCTTTTGAAACAGAATATAAAACTAACAGAAAAGCTGGAAGACCTAGAAAGTAGGTCACGAAGAAACAACATTAGAATCTATGGAGTACCAGAAAAGGAAGAGGGAACTGATATGATACACTTTCTTAATAACTGGCTTCCAACAGCACTAAATCTTCCTGAAGCCCTTTCCTTTGGTATAGAGAGGGCTCACCAGTCTCTAGTGAAACCTACTTCAACAACAATTTCTCTAAACCCCAGATCCATCATTGTTAAATTTTTGTCCTCCCAAGATAAGGATTTGGTTCTGAAGTCTGCGTGGAATAATTCTCCCATCAAGATAAAGGATAAACTCATTCATGTTGACAATGACTATACTTCTTCTGTCATATCTAGAAGGAAAGAATGTGTTCCCTTGATAAAATCTCTTAAAAAGGTTAACATCAAAGCACAAATTCTCTTTCCCTCCAAGATAAAAATATTTTTACCAGAAGGTGAAAAGATCTTTAGCTCTTTCTCAGAGGCTTTGGACTTTATTCACAAGAAAAAAATATTAACTGATATAGAGGACATGGAATGCTCTACACACAGAGTATGAAAAGACATGCAACTAAGAACACTTGGACTGTCAAAGAAAGTGCAAATAAAAAAATAAAAGACAAATAGGATTGTTATCAAATAATACTAAATACTTTCTTGCAGAACTCTTTACTTAATGTTTTATTGGAATATGTGTGTGTATGCATGTATATATATATATATATATATATATATATATATATGTATGTGTGTGTGTGTGTGTGTGTGTGTGTGTGTGTGTGTGTGTGTGTGTGTATATATATATATATATATATATATATATATATATATATATATATTATATATATATGTGTGAGTGTGTGTGTGTGTGTGTGTGTGTGTTTGTGTGTGTGCATATATGTGTGTTTGTATGTACATATGTGTGTATTTGTTTTTTGTTTTATTTTGTTTGTTTTTTTCTTACCATATGTTTATTATAACCAGGGCACAGTTAACTTCATTATATATTCATTTGGGATACAAAAGTCATGCTATCTTACTATTAATTCATGATTTCCAAAGTAAAGCATTCATGTGTGTTAGTGGCAGGGTAACACTTTAGAGTTTACTGTTTAGTCTATTATGATTACACTGTATGGAATCCCCACAACAAAAGTGTCCTTAGGAGATACTTTAGTTAAGATAGTTTTGTTTCCTCTTGACATTTTTGAAAGATGTTCATATCATGATTAATATATATGTCTTTACTTAAAATTTGCATTTCTTAGTGTAATATATCAACATTCAGTGCTTTACATTAACTGAATGCTCTAATTTTAATTCTTAACCTAATTTAGTTTAAGGGATGTAAATTATTAATTTATGGGGAAAATCTTATTTTCCCAACATTTTTAGAGAAGGGCTGTTTATGTTTTTTTTTTTTCACTGTGGAGGTGGCTCATGGACTTTTTATGCTTCTTTAGAATGGAGAAAACTTAGTTGTTTGACATTCCCGCCAAAAATGCCTTTTCTAAGCCTCTGTGACTGTTTCTTCATATGCACGAGCATCTACAGGGCACTAGCAGCAAGCTAGAGAATCTGGATGCAAGAATACAGTGAGCGATGACATCACATGACCTTTGAACTCACGCATGACTCAGAAACCAGGACGTAAAGCTGAAAATGAAACTAGAAGAAAAAGTAACTTTTTTTGGTTGCTTTTCATTTTTTATGCATCTAAAGGTATAGAATCACTTTAAATATGTATTTTTAAAAAGCTAGGACTTTAATGGAGCGATTATTTTACTAGTCTACTGATGAAAATTGCATTTTAATGCTACTGTATGTCTGTTGCTTTGAAACACTGAAGTCTGACAGGATACCATTCTTTGCTTTGATAACATGCCCTAAATGATAATACATTAATATCTGACTACTTAAACAACCAATTTCTTTAATATTGTGAATGCAAAGATATATATATAGGATTGAGTCGCCTTTTCCTTCTGCTGCTTTCATGCTTAAGCAACTTTAATCTATATTAGGTATTCTCATTGATGCAGATTTAAAGCAACATAATCAGACTCAGTTGCAATGATAGTTATGATACTATGATTCAAATCTTTGTATGACCACATACACTGTAGGAATGGATTGTTAAAATGTTCTAGGTCACTCTATTCTGTTCAATTAGTATTAATAGACCAACATATGGTTCCCCCCCTTTTTTTTCTTCCTCCCTTTCTTCTTTCCATTCATGACTACCAGTCTACTTGAACATATAAAGGTATAAAAAGGGAAGGGGAAATAAGTAAACTGGCATAACTACTGTATTGTTATAGTTATAAACACAAGAGACTGTAATACAGGTAGAAATATATATAGGTATTAGAAGCTTATGCTGATAAAGCAACTAGGCTAATTGGTGAAACTGACTCCTTATTTTCCAATATCTAGTAGTGGTTTACACAATATTACATACAAATTCACTGTGATTGCCTGACTGACTTTTTATGTTCATATTTGTTTGAGTTACCTTAGAAATGCTTTACTGTTTGTATATACTACATTTAAAGCAGAAGCTATTTATGTATGTTTTTGGTGTGTGAGATGGTGTTAAAGAGTGGTTTAGTTAATTTATTAACTAAACCTGGAACTTTATGTTTCACGTATGCATGTTTTCTTAGTTATTGGTTTCAGAATTTGTTTCTAAAGATTTTTGACTCATCCATGATACATAAATTACTTCAAGTCATTATACTTGGAAGGTATTATTGATGCTCTAAATATAACTTTAACAAATGATGATATATAAATGCTTATCATTAAATATTAATGGCTTAAATAACAATGTCAAAAGAGCTGGTTTAATTAAATTCATTAAAATGCACAGAGCTCAGATAATCTTCTTGCAGGAAACCCACTTGCTGGAGAAAGATTTGCAAAAATTATCATTTAATGGTTTTACAGTTCGCATGGATTCCTGCTTTAGAGCCAAAAGGAGAGGTACTCTTATACTATGGAATAATACTTATACATTACCTAAATTTTTAAACACCTTTTCAGATAAAGACGGAATGTTAAGCTTAGTAGTGCTAGAAGTTAATAAGAAATGCTTCACACTGGTAAACTCATATTGGATTCCTGGTCTAGGAACTAAATATGTGAAGAAATACTTGGATCTCATTACTTAACATGCTAAAGGAAAAATTATTCTGGCAGGATATTTCAATTGCTTGTTATCAGATGAAGATACCTCTAAAAATAGTAAGGTTAAACTAACGACACAAGCTAAAAAGGTAAACAGTTTTATAGCCTCAATGAATTTTAGAGACATACATAATTTAACAGTTCAAAATTCACTTCAGTACACTCATTATTCTTTCTGATTAGGCACACAAAATAATATTGATAAGATTGTTGTGTCTAACACTCTTTACTCTAAATAAGTGATGTTGCAATACAGTCATGTCCACTCTCTGACCACAATGCATTTTTGTTCAGCTTGACTGTGAAAAAAGATGATATGATAATTTTTCAAAGAATCCCAGCCTATGTTACTAAGTTAAAAGGTTTTAAGGAGTGGTTATTAAAAGAAATAAATGCATTTATGGAAAACAACAATAATGGTGAAGTAACAGATATCATACTCTGGGATACATTACAAGTTCACATCTTTAGTGGAGTTAAAGCTTGGTATTTTCAAAGGAGAAAGGAATGGGACAAGGAACTTTCTGATTTACAAGCCAAAATTGATAAGTTGAAACTGAATTTAAAATCAAATGATAAAGCAGTACTTACTGACATTTCTAAGCTAAACCACACATATTTAGAAATATTGAATCATAAGGTTGCTATAAGCTTAGAAAAGATTAAACTACAGTCCTATTCAGTAAATCCCAGACATTTACATAAACTAGCTATCAGATCCAAACAAATTAGTAAACAAAAATCACATTAATGAAATTAAATACAAGAATAATAACACAGTAAAAAGAACAACTGATTTAGGAGGTATATTAGAAGCCTTTAGAAATCATTATCGGTCAATCAATGACATGCAATCACCATTAGATTCAGACGATGTAATAGATACATCTCTACAAGAAAATATCAAGACTAAACTGTCAAAGAAACAAAATAGTACCCTAAATAATCAAATAACCTTAGCAGAAGTGAAAGAACAAGTTAAAAATCTGAAGGATAATAAAGCCTCAGGGTTAGATGGGATAATCCCAGAAATATATAAAATTCTTTCAGAGCACACAGCAAAGTTATTAGCAAACACATTCTCCATGGTTAAACAAGACTTAATTTTCCCTCCCTCGTGGAAGTACTCTATAATTTCCCCCATTCTGAAGCAAGGTAAGGACCCTTAACTATGTGCATCCTACAGACCTATATCATTGTTAAATATTGATTATAAAATGTTCATGTCTATCCTGGCCAAAAGACTAAAGAATATATTACCCAATCTAATACACTTTGATCAAACTGGCTTTATCTTACAAAGAAAAGTACATGACAACATTATTAAGCTACTATCTCTAATAGACATTGCAAACAAAACCAAGAAACAATTAACTATTATTAGTCTGGATATTGATAAGGCATTTGATTCCCTTAGTTGGTCATACTTACAAAAAATCTTTAAAGAATTTAACTTTACTTCAGATTTCACTAAACTGATATTAAATATTTATAGTGATTCTAAAGCATCTGTTAAGATTGGTTCATATCTATCATCCCCAGTAAAAATTCATAAGGGAACTAGACAAGGTTACCCTCTATCCCCATTATTTTTCACTTTATCAGTGGAACCTTTTGCTTCATTTATTAGAAATAACCCAAATATCAAAGGATTTCAAGTTAATGAGGGATACTGTCCAAAAGATCAGCTTTTTGCTGATGATATTCTACTAACATCCAGTGACATAGAAGGCTCTTTACAACATATCATGAATGCCATAACTCTATTTGGAAAAATCTCAGGGCTCAATTTTAATCAAAATAAAACCAAAACACTTTTAATCCATAAGAAAATAAATAGCAATTTGCAAAAATACAATACATTCCACTGGGAAAATGATAAGATAGATTATCTAGAAATAAGTATTAAGAATAAGTGAATTAAGACTATTAAGTTTAACTTCACTAAACTGGTAGCTATAATCAGTGACTTGACTAAAAAGTGGAACAAAATGTTTTTCACCATGGAAGACAGACTTACATTAATACAAATGATTATTTTGCCCAAGATTTTATTTTACATACAATCATTGATTTTACCTCCTCCTAAGAAATTCTTTAAACAAATAGATTCCCTATTACTAACTTTTCTATGGTTCCCAAAGAAATCAAGAATAGCCTATAAATGGCATGTTAGAGCCTGGGACAGTAATGGGATTGACTTTCCCAACACAGAATTATATTCCAAATCTGTTATGATTAACATAATACTACACTGGATTTTATCCATATACACCTCTAGCTGGAAACATCTACATGAAATACATATAACTTCCTCTAAGAACTCAGAAACCCAGTTTAAGGAAACCTTTGGAATTAACAAAATATTTTGGATACTCCATAAATATTAATTATATAATAAGAAATGTAGCCACTTCTCACATGGTATAAACCAAATATTTTATATTTTCAAAAATATAATTGACAACAATTATAGTTTAAAGAACACCTTTTTCATTACATTTCCCATAGCTAATACACCAGATTGCCTAGATACCTTCAATATCAATAAGATGCGGAATCTTAAAGAGAATAATCTAAAGTTTCGGCACCAGTTTATAGACAATAAGAACATCCAACCAATGAACTTTTTCTTAGCCAGATATAATGTCTGTCAAGATAATTGGCTCTGTATTCAATCTTTAAGACAGTTTGTTGAAAATAAAGTGAGAGTGTCAATAAATCTGGAAATTGATATTATACCTAGATTGATACAACTATTCATATGGTGTAGTTTGATGAACATTGAACATAAATTAAGCATATCATCTGTATATAAAATCCTATGAGAAGACTTGATTACTTTTGACCAAGCTTTTTGGAATTACTCCATAAAGTTTAATGGTGAACCTTTATCTAATGATAATAAGAAACAGATATTAAATTCAATAAAAAACACTTCATCATCTTTATATTGGAGATTATATACCTGGAGATTTATTCATAGAAGCTTTTACACTCCACACAGAATTGACCTTATAATCAAGAGTAATGAAAGCAAATGCTGGAGGTGTGGTGATATTCTTGAAGCCAACTGGGTTCATATGTTCATCGAAAGTAGAACTCTCACACAATACTGGAGTGATTTTAGACATTTCACAAAAGCCCTGTGGTCTGATAACTGTTGTATTACTAGCTCTTTGATATTATTCAATGTCCCTACCCCAAGTGTAATTCCTATACATCAGTTACATGTTCTTTGGTTAATTCTAGCTATTGCTCGAAAAATAATTACATTGAACTGGAAAAATAAGCAAACATTATGTTTACTGAGGTTATTTCAATAGCAAAATCTGTATGTAAAAAAGAAATGCAAACTATTTACCAGAGATCATCAAATGTAACACACAAAAGACTAGCTTGCCAAAAATTGGAGAGATTGTTAGATAAATATTGATTACCTTTCTTGGATAAAACAAATGTTTATCATGGATGTTTGTATATAGTGTAAATAGTTATTATGTTTTATATTATTTACTTTTTAATACTTTATGTCCATGTTTATTAACAAAATTTAATAAAAAATGTTTTTGGAAAAAAAAAGAACATTTAACCTAGAAAAAAAAAAGAATCAGGACAGACTTACACTGAGAACAGCTCTTTTGGAATCTGGCCCACCCACTATGTTATTCATTGGGGAAAATGAAAAGCTATACAGGATAAATTAATGTCACTTGTGTAGACGAATACATTAATATTCGTGAAAAACGGTAACTAAAACTTTGACAACCAATTACTGTTAAAAAAATGACTGAAAATTTTAGCTATCAAGGGCTGCAGGGAAAGGCTCTTCCAGTCACATGGCCAAAGGAGTGGGTTATCAATCATTTATGTGCAGAAATATCAACATTCATAATATCAGTTTATACATACTGAAAACTGATAATATTGGCAAAAATAATCAAAAAAGCAAAGACACTACTTTCCTTTACTGATTGGACACTACCATACAACAAACCTTACCTAGTTCGTCTGAGTAGTGATTCTCTTAGGGAAAGGGTTTTGGTTGGGTGATGTGTGAGGCTGGGGTTAGGGTTAGTACAAATAAGTAAGGTGGACAGGTGTGCTTTGCACCTAACCTCTCTCCTCTCCAGCATGATTTGTATATCCATCCTCTTATTACATTAATAAGAGCACCACTTTCAGCTGTGATACCCTAAAGAGAGTCAAAAGCCTTCCAGTTAAAGAACATTCAAATTTTCTACTGTCACTTATCTTTAAAATCTTTAAGCCTAGCATTGCATTGGAATGTACTTCTAACCTAACCAGGTTTA